>NC_088367.1:40941032-40978532 GCF_034508935.2 Berghia stephanieae | reverse complement strand
AGAAAAAAAAAAAATTTTAAAAATTGAGCTTTTATATAGGTAGCGCAAGTTCCACTAAACGTGCTCAAAGCGCTTTACAAGGGGTCCCTGGTCAACAGCAACATTTAACATGTAGGACGGGACATAATGCCTGTTAGGCGATATTACAATTTTTCGGACAAAGACAACGCTGTAAACGGCCAGGTACTCATTTTACACCTGAGTACGGTGAGAGAATGTGAGTAAAGAGCTTTTTCCAAAGACTCAACTATGCGCCGAGCGCGAGGCTCAAAACCTGGACCTACCGATCCGAAAGCGAGCGTCATACCACTAGACCACATAGCCTCTTGAAGGAAGAGTACAAAACAAAACAAAACAACCCCCAAAAGTTAATGGTAAAGTAAAAATTTGAAAATACAGGGGAACAAATATGGTACAATCGGCATCATAGAACGGGCTGCCTTTGCAACAGAATAGTATCAAAATAACATTGTCATAATTAGACTAATCAACTTACTCATACATGCATTTGGACAGTCTGATGATTAACTTCAAATTTAAATGATAACAGAGCTTGTCAAGAGTTATAAAATGAATTTATTTCGGATGTTATGCACATTTATGGAATGAATCAGAATGGGGTGACTTTGCAACATGTTCATGGTAGGTCAAAAGCAAGGGTTTGAACTTACAAATATCAAAGAATACTGACATGAATAAAATCAGAAAGAAAAAAAAGAAAAAAAATCAAAGTTTAGTCAATGTAATAGATTAGAAAAATTAATTGGGTGTAATATTTTGCTGTGAACTTGTTTATCCAAGAAAAAATTTTATAAAATCAAAAGTCCTCGAAAAGATTCCTTTTCTTCTTTCGTGGAGGTAGCCATTCCTCATCAGAATCATACATGGTAATTCTTGTATCACTGTCAGAACCAGAAGAATTTGAACTACTGGTATTTTTATCAGCTTCAGGGAAAATTCGTGAATGACTGGGTCGAGGAATTGATGGTTTCTTTGCGTTAATAATTTTGTTGGTTGAGATTGACTTTCCTGTCTCTACAGTTAATCTCTTTCATGATTGCCTTCACGATTTTTGAGGGTCAGGAAAATATTTGAATTGTTTTAGATATTCTAGTACAGCATCTGATAGCATTCCCCTTGAGTTGTCAGAGCTTTTGTGAAATTTTTTGAGGACAGCATTTTCATCAAAAGGATAAATACCACATGCCTTAAAAGTAGAGATAAGGTTATGATTGCTCCGCATATCTAGCTTCTCAATTAATCGAGATAATAGTAACGGGAATCGGGATGTCATTGTAGGGTTCTTCATCTTATAATCTTCCATAATCTGTCGCCAGGCCCTTTTCATCGGCCCAAAGAAGGCCACATCAAGGGGCCGAGTTTTGTCTGTTGTATTTGGTGGAAGGAGAATGAAGGAGATGTTATGTTCTGTACTTTGCTGAGCACAGTTGGGCTCAAATGTGAGCTTAGATTATCTCCAATGATGACTTTACGACCACTCATTCGTCGAACCCAGGGTATGACTATTGAACAGAACCATTCTTCAAAGTTTGCTTTATCCATCCATCCAACCTGACTTGCTCCAACCAAATTGAGAACCTGGAACTTCCAGTGGAAGACCACCCTCACACCAGCTTTCCCATAAATTCTGTGATTTATAAATGACGAATGGGGCAAGCAATTGACTGGCTGCAGTTCCAGAAAACATCAACGAAATATTTCCTTTAGAGAAATTTATAATCCTTTCTGGGTATTTTACCCTTCTTCGAAAAATGCATCACTTTTGACCTGGCTCATCACTTAAATTAGTTTTGTCGTAATTAAAAATATTCGAATTTGGTACACCTCGAAGAAATGTTTTTAGATTATTGAAATATCTGCAGACTGTGTCTGGATCAACCTCTGCTATGGCTCGCTTAATAGTACAGACGAGTCTTTGTAGATGATTTCAACTTATCCAGAGCAGCCTTATCCAGGGACTTCAGTCTGCTAATCCTGGTGTTGAAATTTTGTCCATTTGATTTCAGAACAAGAAGGGTCTCCAGGGACTGATCTCCAAGGTTGGATCTCTGTTCTGTCAAATTCCGTCTGACCACAAAGAAAACTCGCTCACAGGCTGCTGAACTGTGTGGTATGGTCAACAGATCCATCATTATAATCCTGCAGAGTCCTGCTATTGTAGGGTTTACTTGCTTTACCCGTAGCCAGAATCTGTCCACTTTGCTCTCAACAAGGGATGATACATTTGTCACCTTGTACAGTTCCAACTGGGTTAAAGTGCCAATCTGAAAATAATTTAAATATAACATATGAATTGTCCAAAATTTGTGGTATTAAAAAGCAGCAATATACTACTATCCATAAATTGGAGTGTAGAAAATAGGAGAGCAGACTTTCAAGGAACAAACTTTGATAAAGATGGGATTGAAAAGAAGGTGGAACGATTATGGTGAAAAGTGGACATCAGTTGATAAAGTAGAAAAATCACCATCTTTCAAAAAGTCTACCAACTACCTCTCAACAACCACCACCACACCCTCTGAAATATTTTTAATAGCATCATGCATAATGGACAATTGTTTGGGATTGGCTGAGGTAATATAAGCATTTATGGATTCAACTGAAGTTTAAGGCAAATTACAATTAAATTCAGAATCGAATACAGTAAGGCATCTGGAATCTAGCAAATGCATGGGGTCTGCAATACATTTGACAAAAAAAAAACATGGAGCATTTGAACATAAATGTGAAAATCAGAATACTTGACACGACTCTTTAGCAGTGCCCAATATGGATCAGTAACCTTCATATTCATAAGGCAAAGCAACGACACAAATCAAAGACATAATACAATCATCATCAATATCTAAACTTAGAATGACCATCTTCTGGTTAACATTGTCAGGTGAAAAGAAATGTTGTACTTGTACCTCTTGTAAATGAAAAATCAAAGCAGCTGCAGCCGCAAAGAAACAGTTAAATCTATTGGATTTAAAAGACGGAATTTGAGAATGCTCACAATATGTCAGCCATTTTGTACGATATTCATTTTTTTTTATCACCTCTGGGGCCTAATAAGTCGCAAGCATGCTTGATGGTGCGAGAAGTTGAAGACATATCGTCTTTAAAATGAGAAAATATCGACTTTTTATCCCTGCCCAACTGTCCTAACTCCCTTTCCACTACTACCAAAGCCTCCTCACATGCCTTACTTAACCCTAAAAGAAAATGCGCATTGCAATGTAAAAATGAAATCGGCACATCTCTCCCAAGTTCCTGACTAAGAAAATCAGCTAATTTCGAATCATAAAGTTTCATGCAAGAGGCTCTATCAGTCATCGTACTAGTAATCTTCTCCCACAGTTTCTTTAATATTACATCATTTGAAACATTTGAATATTCCCCATAAACGTCAGAGTTTTAAAAAGATTTATAGTTATATCAAGTAACGTGTTTGCATCTTCACATATAACTTGGCAAAACCCTAAATACAAAACTCTTCCATCATCAAGAGAAACTTGATGACCGACTATTTTCTCCTGGTAAAATTTAAAATACACATATGTGATCCGATACGATACCTATATCTTGTATAATAATCGACGACACAAAATAACTTGTACGAATACTCGGTAATCGAATGGCTTAAAAGTGGCTATCAAGACATGAGCGAAAAATGAAATAAAAATTGAAAATCAGGAACACAAACTGAAACGAAACGAAAATAATCTCAGATTATGGCCACGATCGCTGACCAGCAATAAGTGATTCCGCCAACAAAAAAATTTAATCCACAGGCAAAACCTTCCATGAAATTCTCATCCGCCGGCGTACAACGGCAAACTTTGATCCATGGTGTTGTGTGGGATTTTGTACTTAGCTGAGACGTTTTTCATCAACATCGGCCAGAAGTTGAAGCTTGGTTTGAATGGTGAGGGTCTTTCTTTTGGATAATCGCAAGCTCATTGTGTTATTGGGCACTATAAAAATAACTCGTTTAATAAATACAAAAAGATGAGAATATCGTATAAGATAACAATAAATTGAAACAATAGCAGTAATCAAGTTTACTCTGTGGCCATTAAACAATTTAATTCAAAGCTGTGACCATCACAATTTTCTTTGAAAACTTGCAAAATGTATTCTTGGAGGGTACCAAACCCCCCCTCCCCCTTGTTGATATCAACTTTAACATTCTTATGCGTACAAGCAAACACTCCACCACTTGAGCTAATGAGGCAGTAAAATGAGGAGTCACAAGTCGTTTCTTACGTTTATTTAGAGAAACAAAAACTATATAAACTATATAAACCTTGTAAAAATTGACTCGACGTTTTAAAAGGTATGATTATGATACTTTTTGGACCTTAAAATAGAAATGTCTTTTTAAAAAAGTTCAACTTGAAACATGACTGAAAGCAAACTATTTGTAACAGTATCTGAGGTATGCAGTAGTTTGTCCTAAAAGGGGAGCAGCACTCTGGGTCCAAGCATTTCACTATCTGGCACATATATTGTGATTATATCTCACGGTCATTCTTCGCTTTCCAGTCATAGCATTCTCAATCTTGAGGACAAAGGTGTGTAGACTGGTGAGGTCCTTTGGGAGCTGACCAATTGTACAATAGTCGCTCAACACATCTAACTGCTGTTTCTTTAGCCTTTTAAGGAAAAGAAGTCCCTCATGTTAGGACTGCTTGAGGAGGCTCTCATCTTTGTGCTCCTTGTGGTCTAAGGTCTCAACATGGAGTTTACAATTGTTCTTTCCCCCACTTGGGGACACGCTTCATTTTCAATTGGATAAAAAGATAACGATTGGATTCTCTCGTTGACTCAGATGATGACAAAGAAGTGAATAAATTTTTTTAAAGCACAGAGTGAAAAAAAATAAATATCCAATACCTATGGATATATGCATAGTGGTAAGATTCAAAACTACGACAGCCGTCTACTGAAACAAAGATGAGTGGTTTGACTCCCGTGGTTTCTGCAGCATAAATATTGTCTTTGAATGCGTCAATCTCATACTCATACAGTCGGTTGAAGTCCCAAATGTGACTCTCTGTGCAGCTTTTGTTGTGCTTGACACTTCTGACAGTGACGAAAGTGGGACCACTATAGCCGATTTGGCCAAACTGTCTGGCAGACATCAAGCATACACTGATGGAATCAGTTTATGATTTTCCCCAATAGGGTAGTCATGAGCTGGAAGTGTCACCTTATATGTCATATGCATTAACATTACTGATTGTTTTTTTGAAATAGGTAAGCCTATTGGTACCCGTGCTTTATCGTCTTGAGATAAGAAGAAATATTTCTCACTTCCAAACAGACCAGCAAGCTCTTTTGCATACTTAATGGTGGCAAATGCGAAATGGTCATCGACATGACTTTTCCTTTGGTTGTGTTGTGGTATCAAATAATTATAGCATAGTTGACATCAACTTTTGGGAGACACCCCCCCCCCCCCCCTCTCTCTTATCATTTTTAGAGACACCCCCCCCCCCCCTCCCCCTTTTTGTTTGACGTCAATTGTGAACGGTCCCTTATTAAAAATCCGAAATGGTAAAATATAAAATCCAAGTATCAATATTGGAGATGTGCAAATTAAAAAGTTTCAAAAACGCGAACTGGAAATGGTCGTAAATGGCAAAACAAAAATGCCAAAATTATGATCAAGTGGGCCGCACTTCGCGAAACAAATTGGGGTCGCTGGAATCTCTCGCCTGAATTTGGTGATCCAGCCCAGAGCCCGGATTATGTGGCTGCAGAATGGAATTTTTTCTGGTCAAACCAGAGTTTTGACATCTCTGCTCAGTTGTCCACAAATATACAAAAACTTTTCAGTTTTCCCCTCAATTACATCTTTGGCAAATTCATTCAATTCATCATTCAAATTTTCTAGCAGTTTGCATCATTTTCAAAGGCATCCAAAGCATTTTTTCTCTTCTCTTCACTTTTTGCTCTCTGATGATACTCTTCTCTCACAAATTCTATTTCAATAATAAAGTTTTCCTCATTTTTGCTCCCTCTTTTCTTGTTGCTAACATGAGCAATTTGTACTGTTCTGTGTCTTAAAAAAAAAATCCAACCCATGAAACATCTTGTTCAATGTTGCCCCCACTTAAATATCTGCTACTTTCTTTCGCTTCCAGCTCGATCAACCGCCGCTGTGCTGTGTGGCCTTGAGCAAGTCACCTCGCCCTAGCTCAAATTGCAGCGCTGCACTGCGGCCGACGCCTGGGTTATTCCAGTCTTCCCTTGAAATAGACCTTAGAGACAAATTTCCCCTATGGGATAAATAAAAGGAATTTTTAATTTTAAAATTTTTATTTATTTAAAACAATTAAAATGCTAAAGACTTCACTCATAATCCGAACAGATGGGAGACTATTATAGAACACAATTCTAGTGTCATTTGGTGTAATAAAGAATTTATGGATTGCAACTTGCTAGTATTTTTTGTAGATAATTCTTTGAAATCATAGATCTTTTTCTGATAGGGTGTGGGTGGTTAGCAGAAAACATAAGGTTGAAAATAGCTGTCATTGGTTGGGTGTTGGCAGTCACTAGAAATGAGTCAGATTGGGTGTTGGCAGTCAGTGAAAAAAAAAACATAAACGTAAAATCTCTAGCAGTGCTAGAGATTTTACGTTTGTTTTTTGTTTTCACTGACCGCCAACACCCAATCTATTAGCACGGTATTTGCAAGATGATTTCCCATCATTCTTTTCATGTTTTTCTTTTTTTTCTCTCTCTGCTTTGTTTGACATTGTTATTTTTTTTTCCTTGTTGGTCAAGAGTGCAAAGATAAATAGGGAGTCCCTATTTACTCTTAAAGTCATATTTTGACTTTTCAGTTTCTTGTTTATTAATTCTGTAATCCATAATTCACATAAAATCAAGTGCCAAAATTTCAAACAGTGGACCACAATTTACCTGTTAGGCAACGAATAATTTGGGATCAGCAAAATATGACTTTAAGAGTGTTGACTTTATACGGATTCCACTGTATTTGTACACATTAGTTTGCTCAACAGATCCTAAGAATAGATACAATCATTGTGCAGCTATGTGGTCTTGAGGTATGACACTCGCTTTTGGATCGGAAGGTCCTGGGTTAGAGCCTTGCTTGGTATATAGTTGAGTCTGTGGAAAAGGCTCTTTACTCTTATTTCTCTCACCATACTCGGGTGTAAAATGAGTACCTGGCCGTGAATAGCATTGTCTTTGTCCGAAAAATTTGTAATATCGCCTAACAGACGTCATGTCTCGTCCTACATGTTAAGTGTTGCTGTTGGTCAGGGACCCCTTGTAAAGCGCTTTTAGCACGTTTAGTGGATATTTGCTATATAAAAGTTCAATTTTTAAAAGAATTTTTTGTTCTTGCTGTATTTAAATCAGAATAAATAATTTGAATGCAATGTTTTAAATGATGTTTAAATGTTGATGTTGATGAAATAAATGATTTTAAAAACAACCCATTTGTCACCTTTGTTCTTTTCTGTTGAGTGTGAATTGGGCAAGAGCGTCATAGTCATAGTTTTAGTTGGATTCTTTAGATGACGTGAGAGAGATGATGGAGCTGATTAAGTTATCGCACTTATACTTATACCTGGGGAAATCAGGGTTCAAGAAACTTTGCTTCTTTTGCAGCAAAGGGAATGTGGCTTACACCTGGGTTATCTTGGTATTTACTCAGTCACATCTTCCTGGTTGGTATTATTTCTCAATTTCTCTGTCGCAGCCACCTTCTAGAGGGCAGGGAGGTCCATACTGTGTCTTCTATTCCTTTATATCCGTCTTCCATCTTGCTTTCTGTCTTTGTCTTGGTATGAGATTACTTGATTTTTTTCTGGCCCTGGTCGGAGTCCTGGCTGGGAGGGAAACAGTCAAATGCATAGTTATTGTTTTGGGAGATGATATTCTTTTCCTTGTAAATCATCTCTCTGTTATGTATTATTATATTTGTTATTTTTAATGAATAATGTAAGCATTTGAGTGTATTCCTCTTTGTTGGATTTTGTATAAGGAGACTTATAGGTGATCTCAAACTAAGTACATTGATGGTTTGCTCTTGGAATCTACATCTGATCCCTATTTGTTCCCAATTCCCCTTTGTCTTACTTTCTCTTGGCTGCTTTAATTGTAATTATAGAACTTTTTACTATCCCATTTTCTTCCTTTTTACTGGCGCTGATATGACCTTAATGTGTTGCAAGCGCCGTAAAACCCTTAAAAACAAACAAGAAAAACAAGCCCATGTAATATTGAAAATGAGATAGTATAGTAGTAATTAGCCTGCCTACACACGTAAAGTTTTCACGACCTAGGTAGTTCTTGGTTGCCTTTCGCTGTTGGCTTATCATATCTGAGCTTATTTTGGGCTAATGCATTGTATTTGCTGATACTGAGTGGGTGTCCACACACCTGTTATAACCGATTAGGCTCTTACAAGTCCCTGCTACAGCCAGTAAATTTTACTGAAGGCAAAGAGGGAGAAAAAAAACCCCCAGGGATTTTAAATGTCCCTGTTATAGCCAGGTCCCTGTTATATCCAGACCTGTTACTGTTAAAATGCTAAAGACTTCACTCATAATCCGAACAGATGGGAGACTATGCCCATGTACATAGAACTGTTACTGTTATACATGGCTTCCACTGTACCTCATTTCATTTTATTATTAACCATGGGATCAACCAATAAGTTAACCCTCAATCCATGTCTTGGCTGTGCAGTCATTCATTCATTACTTTCCATACACTTATCCAGCATTTTGGTCAAATTTCTCTCTGCTAAAGGAAAGAAATCTTTGTATAAAGAAATACAAAACAAGAATAAAAAAAGAGAAAGCATTTTCAATGCAACGACAAAAAATTAAAGAGATATTTATTTTTGAACTTTTTTATTGTTTCTTCTCTTCACAACAAATTTAGTAAAATAACAAATATAAAGCATCAAGTTGACACAATGCACTTTATATCACTGATTGATGACATCCACAATGCCAGCTACATAATAAACAAAAAAAAAGAGCATTTGTACAGTGCATATCCACTAAACGTGCTCAAAAGCGCTTTCCAAGGGGTCCCACACCAACCGTAAACTTAACATGTAGGAGAAGACATGACGCCTGTTAGGCGATACAACAATTTTTGTTTTTTACTACAGAGACAATGCTGTTAATGGCCAGGTCCTCATTTTACACCCGAGTACAGTGAGAGAATGTGAATGTGAGTCAATAGTCTTTTCTAAGGACTCAACCATGCACAGCTTACAGCTGGACTTGAACTCAGGACGTTCCGGTCCGAAGGCGAGTGTCATACCATAAGACCATCTATTTTTGTTTTTTCTTTATTTAACTAAAACAATTAGGAATAGGTGATAATTGATAAGGAATAATACAATGATGATGGTGATGATAAGAATGACAACAACAATGACGATGATGATGAAGTGGATGAGATGTCAACATTTTATGGGATAGACAGCCTGGTGTAGACGTTTGACTGTAGACTGGATAATTTGCTGTAAGGACGAATCAGCGCATTCTACTTCCTGTAATAAGAAACAAAGAATGAAAATGAAAAATTGTTTATTGCAGCTGAAAACAAAACCTTATAGAAAAATTATGATGATTATATACGTAATATCAAATTAAGAAATTAAGGAGCAGGCACCGGTGTAAGATAAAGATCTGAACAAGTGTGTATGAAAGGTGCCAGACAAAGCAAGAAAGAAAAATATAAGAAAAAAAAAACATCCAAAAAAGATCTCAACTAGGGATCGAACCTCAGACCTTTTGATTACTGGTCAGACGTGCTACCATTACACCACGGGGCTCCCGATTTTTGGGACAATCAGAAGATCTGAGGTTCGATCCCCAGTCGAGGTAGACTGATGTTTTGGGATGGTTTTTTTCTTATATTTTTCTTTCTTGCTAGCAACTTTCATACATACTTGTTCAGATCTTTATCTTACATAGGTAACCACAGCATTTTAACTAAGTTCAAACACAAGAGGTAAATATATAATATCCCTTCATCAGTGCTGATGGTATCTAGCCAACTTTTGCAGAGTGGGACATATCAAGTCTCTCACTGCCAGAAATGTTAAGTTTTTAAAAGGAATTCCTCCTCTGACTTTCAAATCACGGATTTCCGGAGATCTGAGGAAAACCATCAGCAGTACTTCAAACTTGATAAAATATACTCGATTGGTCACAAAGATAGACGACATGGATTGAGCTATATATCAAACATGGAGATCCCCGATATCTCAGTAGGTAGAGCATTCGCTTCACAATTAAAGGGACCGAGATCGATCCTGGGTGTATTGGAGATTTTTTTCGGACCCCCATGTCCACCCAGCAGTGATTGGGTAGCTGGGTCTATTAGATCTGGCGGAAGTACTTTGCGATAGACAAGCATCCTATCAAGAGGGTAGCAAGCAATTACTATTGTCCGTTTCATGCTAAAGAAACCGGGATAAACTACGGCTCCATGGGCCAGACGGCTCTGAAGGACTTCTTTGATATCAAACATTCCAGAAATCAGTGATGACTCAAACAATATCAGAATTAACACAGTTGCACTATAGATTAGTTTCACCATCCATTCTTAACATAACTTCCTTCGTGTAAATGTTTAATGGATTATCATTTCCTTAAAAATATGTCAAAGGCCTAAAATATTACTCACCTACATCAAGGGATTATAATTAACTTTTGGCCAAAATGCCAGAGAGTATTTAATTTGTATATAAGTTTACAAAGTGGGCTACAATGTCCTTGTTACTGCAACATGGTGCTTATGCAGTTCATAAATAAGACTTGTGAATCATTTAATGAACTGTAAAACATATAGTCTATCTAACAAAAGTTTTAAGTTAATCACAATTGCTCATTGCAAATTATTTCTCAATAACCGGATAACTTCTATACTAAAAAATGAAGATAGAAGTGTGGTTGAGAAAGAAATATGGATAAGAGGCAGAGAGAGAGATAGAGAGAAAGAGAGAGAGAGAGAGAGAGAGTGAGAGAGAGAGAGAGAGAGGCAGTGAGAGAGGCAGAGAGAGATAGAGAGAGAGAAAGAGAGTCGCCAATTCTGCTATCATACCACATACTACCATATCACAGCTGCTGCTTAGTAAAATAAAATCTCGAAAAATTTGTCCCCCCCCCCCCCTCTCTCCTTCCCCCCTAATCATCTGCTTCCATTTCAACCATCAACTCATCCAAGACCACTACTGGTCCTTCGACAATTTTGACATCTGCCACCAGACAGTCTTGGTTGACGTCATAAAAGTGGAAATGTCACCAAAATTCATACAACTGAACACAGGTGTCCAAACAAACAAAAAATAGACACAAGAGGACACGATGGTAATGATTCCTGGGATAGACCGTTGTCTAGCGACCTGAGATTTCATCAGAGAAAATTACTTGAAACAAAAAAAAAAACAAAAAAAAATCAGAGGAAAATTTCTGAGAAAATCCAGAAATCTCAGAATTCTGCGGAAAATTATCACCACTGAGAAATAAGTAACAAAACCCCGCTTGTCCTCCCCCACTCCAAGAACTGAAAACATACCAAGGATTCCAAGTTTATGGAAGCGACTTTTTGATCAATATGTACAACCAGTCTGTCTCTTTGTATCAACTTGTCCAGGGAATCAGGCCCGAACATGTCCTTCAGGGTTTCTATCAGGCACTCTTGAAAGTGGGCACGATCCACTTTCAAAGGTGGGGGGATATCTGGAAGTTGGAGAGGAAAAAGAAGTTCAGTGTTCAGTGCGAAAAGGACAAAAATGAATATTTTGGAACTAGATCAAACAAATCATTCTTATCATTCATTGTCAATCATTCAAAAGATCATCATCATCCATCCTTCTCTATCTTGAGCAAACTTTTTAATCTCGTTCCATGTCTTATCACTTCTCTGTATATCAGCTTCTTTAATTCTTCTCAATGACCCGTGGCCTTCCCCTTGATCTTCTGCCCTGAGGGTTCCAGTCCAATACTTTCTTTGTTATAGCGGAGTCATTCTTTCTAAGGGTGTGTCCAATCCACCTCTATCGTCTTCTTCCGATTTCCTCTCCCACTGGTTTCTGTTGTGTTCTTTTCCATACTTCTTCGTTCTCAATTCTATCCATCCATTTTATTTTGAGTAGCTTACGCATGCACCTGTTTACGAAAATCTGTATCCTTATACATACCTGCAATGCATTCCAAGTTTCACATCCATACAGTTATAACAGACTTCAGACTTTAATCGAAGAGAGATATCTTTAGTTCTCCAAACTCTGTTCAAAGATGTGAATGCAGCCTGTGCCTTTCCTATCCATGCTTTCACCTCTGCTTCCGTGCCTCCATCCTTGTCAATAATACTCCCAAGATAGCAAAAAGTGTCTATAACTTCAAATTCCTGATCTTTAACTTTGATCTGCTCCCTTTGATGCATACCTCAAACAAATCATTCTTTATCATTGTCTTGTCAATCATTCAAAACATATTGTGCCAAATATTTCTGTGCAGACTATCCTTTTTAAAAAAAAAAAAATAATGTATCTATGTTTTTATTGTTTTTTATTGTTGGCTGAAGAAGCATTTTTAGCCCAAAACATTCCATGTTTGGTATTTTGTTCTTTTCTGAAGTGGCTATATAATTTATCTTTAATGTTCAATTTTGTTTACTACTTTTTACAAATCATTCTTACAGTTTGTAACTTTCTTTTTAAAAAACATGACTGTGAGAATCTAAAAATATGAAAACAACCCAACCACAGATACCAAGCAAAAAAATCTGTAAAACACCATTGATGTAGATTCCAAGATCACTATATCAGCGTACTTAGATTGAGATCACTAAGTCTCATCGAGACACCAGCACAGGATCTCACTAAAAGAAACACACTCAAATACTTACAGAATATACCAGAAACAGAAAACATAACTAACTATACAGGGAGATGATTTATAAGAAGAAAAAAAAAAGAATTCATCTCCCAAAACTAATACAAAACATTTGACTGTTGAAAATGATGAAAAAATTTTACTACACGGTTTTGTATTTAGGAAAGAAGTGACTACAGCAGTACCAGCATATTTTCAACATACGGGCCTGCTCCAGTCACCTTTTCTGGGTGAATTTTTAGCTTGTCATAAAGAAAAGTCTTATATTGTGCAAAAACCCCAAAATATTTTCTGGGTGAATTCTTAGCTTGTCATAAAGAAAAGTCTTTTATTGTGCAAAAACCCCCAAAATATTTTCTGGGTGAATTCTTAGCTTGTCAAAAAGAAAAGTCTTGTATTGTGCAAAACCCCAAAATATTCTTTTCAATTTTTAAAAACACATTTATTTTCAATAATTTTGCTGAGTTCAAAAACAGATTTGTCAAAATTATTCTTACTTTTGATGGGTGCAGCACTCTGTTCAGCTCGCAGCAGGACACCCATCACACCGTCAGCATACATATCTGTCACAGGATTGGCCGTCCACTCCAGATAGACCACGCCCCCTTCCAGAGTGACTTGAATAGATTTGAACAGACGGAGTGTGGTCCCATTGGGATTGGCAATGTATTCTACATCCCCGGCTAGTTGGGTGAGGTAGTAGGTGAGGAGGGCTGAGTTACCGCTGAATTTGAGACTCATTCTCTGCGTAACCGTACTCATGGCTAGATCTGTGTAACCTGAGAAAGGAGAAAATAGTTTTTGTGGTTACGGCTATATAACGTCGCAGCTTGGCTCAGCAGTACGGTCTTTGCTTCGTACCCGAAAGGTACCAAGTTTGATTACCCGCTGTGCTGTGTGGCCTTGAGGACGTCACCTCGCCCTAGCTCAATTTGCGGTGCTACACTGCGGCTGATGCCTGGGTTATTCCAGTCTTCCCTTGGAATAGACCCAAGAGACAAATTATCCCTATGGGATTTTTATGTGGTCTGAGCGGCTATGTGGCCTTGTGGTATGACACTTGACTTCAGACAGGAAAGTCTAGAATTCAAATCCCACTCTTTAGTCACTTTAGATGATGCTCCCTAAAAACCACAGTTCAGTAATTTTTGTTTTGTAAACTGTCAAAAACTTAAACTACAATATACTTTATGAAAACTATGAAATTAGGATTGATAATCATGATATCACAATGTCTACATTCTGGCATGGAATTCATCAACTACTAAAAAATACAAAAGCATTCGAGAAAAATAAAAACAAAAAACAAAAAAACAAACAAGCAAAGCTAAAAAAAAAACACACCAAAAAACAACTGACAACACTACAAAACTAAACAAAAATTAATAAGCTAGTCATACAGATAATATAAATATTACAGAACTTTTTGGAGGACTTGAAATAAGATGAACATGTCACAAGGCAAATGTCTCACCTCTAGACTATAAGACAAAAAGTTGCAGTTTTTTAATGTACAAATTAATTTTTTAAAAATAATTTTCAATGTAGCAGAGAAAATACCCACATTTTTATTTTAAAAATGACTGGTGAGAATGAAGTAAGCCAAATTAAGGTAAAGAATATATAACAATCTAGACTGTAAAGAATATATAACAATCTAGACTGTAAAGAATATTTAACAATCTAGACTGTAAAGAATATATAACAATCTAGACTGTAAAGAATATATAACAATCTAGACTGTAAAGAATATATAACAATCTAGACTGTAAAGAATATATAACAATCTAGACTGTAAAGAATATATAACAATCTAGACTGTAAAGAATATATAACAATCTAGACTGTAAAGAATATATAACAATCTAGACTGTAAAGAATATATAACAATCTAGACTGTAAAGAATATATAACAATCTAGACTGTAAAGAATATATAACAATCTAGACTGTAAAGAATATATAACAATCTAGACTCGTATCTTACTTTGTAAATCCGTGGGTGCCATGATGTGATAATTGAAATTTTTCTTGACTAGAATCCCGGACACTTTATGACCTGGCTTGGGTGGATCTGAAGCTAGCTCTCCCACGACCTGGTGGATAAATTTTTATTAAAGTTTTCATCTTTAATCATAACAACAAAAAGCTGAATCAATTTGAATTTAAAAAACAAACAAATCCCCCCCCCCCCCAAAAAAAAAAAAACAAAAAACAAAAAAACCCTACAAAAATAACAACAACAAAAAAAAAAAGACAAACCAAAATCAAAACAGAACTCAAAACAATAAACAAGTAAACAAATAAAATTAAATGTCCTTCATTTTCATCCGATAAACTGAATGAGTCAGATAAAAAACAACTCGTCTTTCAGAGCTATAGTAATAATAATAATAATAATAATAATAATAATAATAATAATAATAATAATAATAATAATAATAATAATAATAATAATAATAATAATAATATCTTTATTGTCAATGAAGGCAATTTAAAATTAAGCCCATGGAGCCAGGGTTAATCCCCATTTCTAAATAGCATTCCTTCTTCTATAAAGCGAATAATAGCAATTTGGATAGAATGCTAGTCTATCACAAAATACTTTCAACCAGATCCAACAGACCCAGCTACTCAATCACTGCTGGGTAATAATAATAATAATAATAATAATAATAATAATAATAATAATAATAATAATAATAATAATAATAATAATAATATATACTTTATTCATCCAAAACAGGGAAGTGAGAAAAAAAAAATCTTGACGTCACCCGGGATTACTCTTGTTCCCTTCGGGCGCGCAATGAGTGGTCCACCTACTGAACTTTCACCACCCGAAAGAAATACTAAATAAATAAGGTGCTTTATTGACATTAGATTATGGGATGCATTTTCAAAATGCCTCAACATTGTTCAATGATTTAATATCAGCAGGTAAATTGTTTGAGTTTTTTTAGGAAAGAAAGAGTGATAGCAAATAGGAATAAATATAAGATATGATAGAAGTAAACCAACAAAAAGCTCAACAAAACGAAACACATAAAAAAGTCTTACATACCTCCCGAATTCACATGACCTCCATCTCTCCCTCTCTCTCACACACACATGAAGAAATGTTCTTCTCTCGTATGAACATTTATATAGTGAATTTCAGCTCTTCACAATGTATTTTCCCCAACAGAACCAAATTTCCCTTTCATACAATAAAAGTTGCCTGTTAAGCACCCTTTTTTTCACCACAAAGGCTAAAACAAGCAAACAAAATAAGAGGAAGTCATCCAAGTTTATGGTTCGGCACTCAAGAGTGGATGCCCACTTGTACTCGTTCATAATTGAGCTTTTAGTTTTTCCTATAGCACGATATCCACTCAATGTGCTCAAAGCGCTTTACAAGGGGTTCATGGCCAACAGCAACACATAAAATGCAGAACGAGACATGATGCCTGTTTTTTCCGAAATAGACAATGCTGTTAACAGCCAGGTACTCATTTTACCAGTGAGAGAATGTAAGTAAAGAGCCTTTTCCAAGGACTCAACTATTCGCAGAGCGAGGCTCAAACCCAGGATCATCCGATCCGAAAGCGAGTGTCATACCACATAGCAGCATAGAAAAATACTGTGGTCCATGCTGGACCAGAAAGATTAAATGGAAAAAAACACACTTAAATATGAACAGAAAATTTGGAACCAAAAAGAAGTGTTGACTTTAAGTAGAAGTTGGCTCAATCACTCCTGAGTTAAATGCAGTAATGTGTGTAAAAGTACTCTACCAAAGGAGACGGCACATGTATTTAATAACATCTATTAGTTTAAAATATAAAACAAACAAAACAACAAAAAATCAAATTGTACAATAAACAAAAGAAACTAACAAAAACGTTATTGCATTCTCAAAGTTTCGTCTATGCTACATTCATAGAACGGTTTTGGAAGAATTTCAGATACCTTTACTTTTGCCCGGGTGTCCCGATAGCTCAGTTGGTAGAGCACTCACTTCTCACGCAAAAGGACCGAGATCGATCCAGGGTGCAGTCAGGATTATTTTCTGACCTCCCTATCCACCCAGCAGTGATTGGGTATCTGGATTTGTTAGATCTGGTAGAAAGTACTTGACAGTAGACTAGCCTCCTATCCAAAGGAGAGCAAGCATTTGCTATTGTCCATTTCACGCTATAGAAACTGGGATAAACTCCAGCTCCATGGACTTAATGGCTCTGAAGGACTTCTGGCAAAAAAAACCCCAAAACAAACTAGCAAACTGACCTTGGCCATTTTCTCACCCCTGAAATAGAGTTCAATGGGTACAGTATTTCTGGGATTGTAGACCTCCATATGGTATTCCTTGTTGTCCTCGTACTCACGCATTAGGGCCGCTTTCAGACGGGCCATCTCATTCATCTCACCGTGCACTAAAACCTAGGATCAATAAGTGGAATTAAATATAGTAAATAAATCAATCATTGACTTATTGTATATTTCCATTATATCTTTGCCATGATTTCTACCCTTACAGACATGCCTTTTTAAATTTCAGGAACATTTTACGGATAAAACCTCGAATTTTAGGAACAAGACATTGGATAATAGTATAGTCACAATTGCATAAATCTAAAAATTCTAAGTGGTTAAAAAATGGTTGATATATTTTCAATGCTGTTGATGGCCAGGTACTCATTTTACACCTGAGTATGGTGAGAGAATGTGACTACAGAGCCTTTTCCAAGGACTCAACTAAGCGCCAAGCAAGGCTCGAACACAGGACCTTCCGATCCGAAAGCAAGTATCATACCACAAGACCACATAGCCACACTAAAGAGTGGTGAATATGAGGTCTGAGAGTTGATGCATTGGACTCCTGCAATAAATAAGCACAATGAAAACTTGTCCGCTAGAGAAAAAGCAAATCATTTATCCACAAAAAAGTCTGCAATGTAATATTTCTAAGATTTGAAGATTTAGATTAAAGTCCTTTTAAACGCATTCTAGATTACTTACAAAAGGCACATTTGTTCTGAAGAGTCTGCAACAGGACCAAGTGAAAGTTAGTCAGTAACATTATTGAGGTAAACCCTTCGCTCAACAAAAATTTTTAAAAACCCCAACAAAACAACAAAAGTCCCAGGGCCCCTCGCACGATTGGAATTCAAGCCAGAGACCTTTTGATTCAAAAGTGTGTGCCTTAAGAACAAACCACCCTTTCACCCAAATGTTTTTAGAATTGAGAATGAAGGGCTTACGACATGGGCAGGTTTCAACTCCCTGAGAAACTCTGACGTCTGCTTATAATCAGCGTGGGCTGAGAAAGAGATGTAGTCAACAGAACACTTGAGTGGTAACTTTTGTCCAGCCATGGTGACAATCTCGTTGGGCTCTGATAGGATGTGCTGATGAGAAAATATTTATTAAAACGGTAAAATAGGGAAGCCTAGATTTGTCAAATTACATGTGAAAAGCAATTAATATATATATATATATATATATATATATATATATATATATATATATATATATATATATATATATATATATATATATATATATATATATTATACTGTATATATCTATCAGGACAGTTTGGCGTTATGTTAAAAGTTGGTCAATCACTGATTTGATTCATTACAATTTTTTTCTGCTACAAATCTGAGAAATTAAATTATTTTTTTCCCCAGCTCTCTTTAACTATCAAATGTTATAATTCTCTAACTATAAAATGCTATAATTATTAAAACCGGTTGAAGTTAAGTCATATTCTTGGTAATAATTCATGTTCTGGGTGCAAATGATTCAAAAATCATTATTACCTATCAGTGTAATTATTTTTTTTTATCGGCACAAATATATGTTAAAAAGCTCATTACTGTTATTATAATCAACAACAAGAAATAAAACAAAAAACCAAACAATCAACAGAAACCTGAGAAAAAATACATGCCAACAACAACAAAAAATCCAAGGACGAACAAACCTTAGCCAAAGTACCTTCCACACAATAGCCAGCAATGATGCATCCATTTCTTTTGTCTGTGCACCATGTCTCAAACAGTTCTCTGGACAACCCACTTTGCATCATACCAGGACTGGCCAGGACTACAGAAGGACCGATGTCTTCAAACTGCTCCATGTTCTAGGATAAATGGGAAAGAACATAAAAGTGAATATATAGAAAACTATGAATGATAGCTCACACTCTCCCCGGCCAGGCGGAGTTGTCGTACCAGTATGGTCGTGGGTTCGAACCCCCATCACCGCCGAGAAATTTTTATTCTCTATTGTCTTCTGCACTTTCCTACTCACTTCATCTCTTGTTGTTATGAATGATTCACTGCCACCGCTGCTACTACTAATACCACAACTACCAACTACTACTACTATTAATACTAGTTCTTTAATTACTACTACTACTCCTACTGCTACTACTACTAATACAATCCACCCTGGATAATTGCAACACCTTGGGATCAGCATAAATGTTGCGATTAACCGAAGTTGAGTTTCCTGTCCACTATTGCAATATTTTCTCTCTGAGTTTACAAAGGTTTGGGACTGTTCATGACAGCGGTATTTTTGGTTGATTCCAAATAAAATGATGAGGCACAGTTTCCACTGCCATTTGTAAGTTTTTATAGCAATTTTGATTTGAACACTGATCAGTTTCATACCATATATATGGTAAACTCAAACCAGTTGTCATAAACATTGTTCGTAGTCCACCAGAGACTGAGGAATTTGATTGAAACAAAAACCATATGGCAGCCCTGTATAGATTTTGACAAGCAAAAGCAGCTTTGATGCAAGCCGACATCTTATTCAGATTTGATTTAACTTTCACTCTTTTGTTCTCAACATTTGTAACAGTCGAAGGGATTAGCGGTGATGAGAGACAATAAATTCTCACCAAACCCATTGGTCACAATGCACAGCTGTCAATTCCAAAACAAAGCATATCATCATTCAGTATCTCCTTACAACAGTCATTGTCTACCTGTTGTCTAGACTATGCCCAGCCCCCTCGCCTCCTATTTAATAGCCAAATATGACCTCACGAACCCATACTGCAATGCCCCGCCCTCTTTTGTGTCTAATAGAGTAGTGGCACACTACTGCAGCAATAAACACTGCCCACTCTCGATTGATGACATTTAATCATGAGATTTTGTTTGATTGATTTCTTGAATTTGCCACTTTTTGAGGCTGAGCATTCGTTGTGATAAACTGAAGGTTGTTGCAATTAACCAGTGACTTTTATATAGAATTGATGTTGTGATTAACAGAGTTGCGAATATCCGGAGTGGACTGTACTACAACTACTACTACAACTACAACTATTACTACTGCTACTACTACTTCTTCAAGTAATGCTGCTTCTTCCATTACCGATCATGATGATGACAACAAGGACTCTGGATCAAAGCTAAAGCAGCGACAACTACAATAATGATAACAAAGTAATGATTATAATAAATAATAATAATAATAATAATAATAATAATAATGATAATAATAATAATAATAATAACAATAATAATAATAACAATAATAATAGTAATAATAATAATAATAATAATAATTGTAATTATAAAATTTAAAAAGAAATCAATTAATTACAATAAAAACAACAACAATAAATAACTCATAATATAAATGATGCAAAAAAAAAAGAAAAAAAAAAAAGAAACTGAAATAATATCATATGCCGTGTCAAACCTTGAGGTTGATGATGTGCTTGAAGACAAACGGGTTACTGATGTTGATCTGTCGACGTATCTTTTCATTCATGGAATTTGTATAGGTCTGGTAGACGCTCATACATTTGTTGGCGAGTTGGGACGCGTAGTAGATGGGAATGTCGTGGAGCTCTGGGTGGTTGCCCCAGTATTCATCTGTCAGAGAAATCAAGATAATTAAGTTATTCATGGAGCTCTGGGTGGTTGCCCAAGTATTCATCTGTCAGAGAAATCAAGATAATTAAGTTATTCATGGAGCTCTGGGTGGTTGCCCCAGTATTCATCTGTCAGAGAAATCAAGATAATTAAGTTATTCATGGAGCTCTAGGTGGTTGCCCCAGTATTCATCTGTCAGAGAAATCAAGATAATTAAGTTATTCATGGAGCTCTAGGTGGTTGCCCCAGTATTCATCTGTCAGAGAAATCAAGATAATTAAGTTATTCATGGAGCTCTGGGTGGTTGCCCCAGTATTCATCTGTCAGAGAAATCAAGATAATTAAGTTATTCATGGAGCTCTAGGTGGTTGCCCCAGTATTCATCTGTCAGAGAAATCAAGATAATTAAGTTATTCATGGAGCTCTGGGTGGTTGCCCCAGTATTCATCTGTCAGAGAAATCAAGATAATTAAGTTATTCGTGGAGCTCTAGGTGGTTGCCCCAGTATTCATCTGTCAGAGAAATCAAGATAATTAAGTTATTCATGGAGCTCTGGGTGGTTGCCCCAGTATTCATCTGTCAGAGAAATCAAGATAATTAAGTTATTCATGGAGCTCTAGGTGGTTGCCCCAGTATTCATCTGTCAGAGAAATCAAGATAATTAAGTTATTCATGGAGCTCTGGGTGGTTGCCCCAGTATTCATCTGTCAGAGAAATCAAGATAATTAAGTTATTCATGGAGCTCTGGGTGGTTGCCCCAGTATTCATCTGTCAGAGAAATCAAGATAATTAAGTTATTCATGGAGCTCTGGGTGGTTGCCCCAGTATTCATATGTCCGAGAAATCAAGTTCATTAAGTTATTCAAACCTTATTCTGAATATGAGTGCACCTTTATCATTTCCCCATCTCTTTAATCAATGTTAATGGTGACAAAAATATGAAAAAGGGGATCATCTTGAATGATATCTTTAAACCCCCTTTTTACTGCACTAACCCCCCACTTTTAAAAGCAATTGAGATATGATAAACTATCATTGTTTGTTTATATGTTTTTAAGGGTTTTACGGCGCTTGCAACACATTTTGGTTATATCAGCGCCAGTAAAAAAGGAAGAAAATGGGATAGTAAAAAGTTCTAGAATTACAATTAAAGCACCCAAGAGAGAGTAAGACATAGGGGAACTGGGAACAAATAGGGATTAGATATAGATTCCAAGAGCATACCATCAATGTACTTAGTCTGATATCACCTATAAGTCTCACCCAGACACAAGCACAAGATCCAACAAAGAGTAATACACTCAAATGCCCACATTTCATTATGCATTAAAAATAACAAATATAATAATACATAACAGAGAGATGATTTACAAGGAAAAAAAATATCATCTCCAAAAAAACAATAACTATGCATTTGACTGTTTCCCTCCCAGCCAAGGACTCCGGCCAGGGTCAGGACAAAACCAAGCAATATCACACCAAAACAAAGACAGAAAGCATGTTGGAAAACAGATATAAGGGGATAGAAACCCGGTAAGTACCTCCCTGCCCACTGTGGAGGTAGGGAACCCCACCCAGTAAACTATCATTGATACTCTAGCTAACTAGAGAGTGGGATATAAGCACCTATTTGTTCCACCACACATCAAGTCTCTCACTGCCATTTTGAAAAAAAAAACACCAGAGATAACCCTGATACCAGATGTGGTAAAGGCACTTTTATTAGTTTCCAAGATCTTCAAACCCCAACCTGCACATTTGGACAATGGATGATTCCTGTTGACATAGAATGTTTGTCTGAAGGATCTTAAACATTTTGTCATGGAAACCCTTAGAAACTGAACTTGATGTCGCACGTGGAACAGCGTAATACATTTTTTTCTTTTTCAATAGAGTGACAAATTAAATGTTCCCTACTTAGACCTTAAAATACTAACGAAAGAGTGAAAATGGAAAGGCTTCGTATGGGAACAAAACAGACAATTGTCTGTTTTGTTCCCATACGAAGCCTTTCCATTTTCACACTTTCGTTAGTATTTAACGATCACCGGCTTCAGGCAGCCCTTACCGTTTTCTACTTAGACCTTGTAACGAATACTGAAATTCTAAAAAGAACTGGAATGCAGGACGTTACGATCATCACCATCCAACAACGTCATCTCCGCTGGCTAGGACACGTCCTCTCTATCAAAGAGAAACCCTTCCCTAAAAAAATCATTTGAATGTCGGAATGATAACAGCAGACAAAAATGAGGACGACCAAAACCAACATGGAAAGTTACTGTCGACAGAGACTTTGACAGGGGAGGAACTAAGATCTAATGAGTGACAAACTACGAAAAAAAACAAAAGGAAAGCAGACGACGGTGGTCACCATGACACATTTTATTCTATCAGAACAGTTTTCATCATTAAATTTGTTTGTTTGTTTGTTTTTAAGGGTTTTACGACGCTTGCAACACATCTAGGTTATATCAGCGCGATCGTAAAAAGTTCTGGAATTACAATTAAAGCACCCAAGAAAAAGTAAGACAAAGGGGAATTGAGAACAAATAGGGATCAGATGTAGATTCCAAGAGCATACCACCAATGTACTTAGTTTGAATTCACCTACAAGTCTCATCCAGACACAAGCACAAAATCCAACAAAGAGGAACACACTCAAATGCTTACATCATACATTCAAAATAAAAATAATAATACATAACAGAGAGATGATTTACAAGGAAAAAAATATCATCTCCCAAAACAACAACTGCATTTGACTGTTTCCCTCCCAGCTAGGATTCCGGCCAGTGCCAGGACAAAACCAAGTAATCTCATTCCGAGACAAAGACAGAAAGCATGTTGGATAACAGATATAAGGGGATAGAAGACACAGTATGTACCTCCCTGCCCGCTATGGGAGGTCAGGATCCCCACCCAGTCATTAACTTTCATACATACCAAGAATTAGTAAAAGTTCCTGGGCTCTTCCCAGTGCAAAGGCTGGGATGAGACAGCGACCACCTCTGTTGACGATATCGTGAACCAAACTGGTGAATCGATGTTCTCTTTCCTCTCTGTTCTCGTGGATGTGTGTACCATATGTAGATTCCTTGAAAGAAAAAAAAAAGAGTTGGGTTAAAAAATTCAATAGAGAAAAAGACTTTTAGATGTATAATCTTACTTACGTGCTTAATTGTCTTGGTTTCATCTGGAGCATAGTATTCCAAAAAATATATTCCATTTGGGATGCTCATTGGCATACTTGTGCGGCTATGTGGTCTTGTGGTATGACACTCGCTTTCGGATCCGAAGCTCCTGGGTTCGCGCCTCACTCTGCGCATAGTTGAGTCTTTGGAAAAGGCTCTTTACTCACATTCTCTCACCGTACTCAGATGTAAAATGAGTACCTGGCCGTTAACAGCGTTGTTTATGTCGGAAAAATTCTACATGTTACGTGTTGCTGTTGGCCAGGGATCCCTTGTAAAGTGCTTTGAGCACGTTTAGTGGATATTACGCTATATAAAAGCTCAATTTAAAAAAAACAAAAATCTTCATCTTCTCTCCCTATCCTAAAACATCTCGACAGATGTGCCAGCCAACCTCAACCATTTGAAAAAATGTATCATATTTCTCCCAATATTTATGCCCATTTTCTCATATCTCTTCCCCAAAAAATCGTATTATCAGTATGCGCAACCATCCAAAATTTTTAATGTAACATTCATTGATTATTTATGGAGTCTCATCAAGCTAGTTGAGAGAAGGGAAATTCAGCAATTCCAATGACAATCATCTGTCTGAGAGTAGTATCGAATGGCTACACCTCTATTTTGAATCTTTTAATCCATTCTTCAAATTCTTTTCCTGCCTTATTGGCTGTCTCGTAGCCTCCTGATAGGCTTGTCACTGGGCAGTGGATGACAATGTGGTCCATTGTCTCAGGGCCTCCTTGGCAATGACGGCTGCATCTGATTCTCTCAGATTCCATCTATGCATGTCAGCTGCGGGTCTGCCATGTCCTGTCATCTGTCTGGTTACTCAGATTCTCATCAAGGTGGAAATGACATTTAATGACTTCATTCAGCTATTCCACTTTTATCATTTTTCTCTTTTTATTGTTACACACTGTTGACTTTTTACATTTATCATATTTTAGTCAACATTCCCATATCATATTTTGGACCTCAAAGTGTATTAAAATATGAGAAATCATACTGTCCTGATTTACATTCTATCATTAATGATAATCATCTTATTATTATTCTATTTTAAGGAAATTAATGTAAGAAAACACTAAAATCATCTTTGGAATTCACGAAACGATCTCAAATATGGTGACACCCGTACTCTATTTTGAATTTAAAGATCTTTTCGGCAGTTTAAAGCAGCAGTTCAAGGACCAGCCATACGTAAATGATTATTCATAAAGAACATGCACACATACACAAACTCAGATAATAAATTAAAAGTACAGCGAAACAAACCACAACCCACAAAATCAATATCCAACACTAAATCCGAGATTTAGGAGTTCAAATAAACAAGGAAATCTATCTATAAATTAACTATATTCTTTTAGCAAATGATCATCGTGCGATGAATGCATGCAGCATTTTATTGCCAAAATGCCCCCCCCCCCCCCTAAACGATGCTGTTTATCCCTCTTTAACAAGAAACTCTTGTTTCTTTACTATTGATTTGATTGATAAGCCCTTCTATGGTGAGACCAAATTTCTCTCCAATAATTTTCAGCAAGAAAGCAGTAACAGCCATGCAACTCAAACTAAACTGAAATCAGAGTTGCAATGCTGTTACTTATCTCAGTAAAAACAGTATGATATGCTCTGAAGTTAGAGAAACTAAATTTTAAAAAGCCGGGCAGATGGTGCGAAGTTTGTATTCTTGACTATCTTCTAGCACTTCTCTTCTCTTTTCATTCCTCGTTATTAGTAAAACTTTAAAACTGTCAGTAAAGCGTTACAAGTGAAAATCTAAATGCTTGATATGTTTTTATGTTTTTAAGGGTTTTACAGCGCTTGCAACACATTAAGGTCATATCAGTTAAAATGAAGATAGAATGGGATAGTAAACGTTCTAGAATTACAATTAAAATACCCAAGAAAAAAGGAATACAACAGGGAATTATTCGAATAGGGAAAAGATGTAGATTCCAAGAGCACACTATCAGTGTACTTAGTTTGAGATCACATGAATGTCTCATCCTAACGCAAGCATAGGTCCCCACTTAGAGGAATACAGTCAAATGTTTACAAATCTTATATATGTAAAATAAAAATAATACAATACATAACAGAGAGATGATTTACAGGAAAAAAATATCATCTCCCAAAACTCTAACTATACATTGGACTGTTTCCCTCCCAGCCAGGGCCAGGACAAAACCAAGTAATCTCATTCCAAGACAAAGACAGAAAACGTGTTGGAAAACAGATATAGGGGGATAGAAGACATTGTAAGTACCTCCCTGCCCACTATGGGAGGTCAGGAACACTACCCAGAATGAAGGCTTAAAAACTACCAATCCTACTTACAATGATGACAATATCAGGCTTTACACTGGGCATCTCCGCACACATCAGATGTCTGTCTTCCTGTCTTGAATAGTCTCCGGTGTACAGAATCTGAAAATAAAAATCAATGGTCCACTTGCAAAACTTGTCCCAAGATCCTACACTTAGTGATACCTCATTCGTCCTTGGTGTTTCATTCATTGTGTTTTGTTGATAAAGGGGAAACCAGAAACATCCACAGTACCTATCTTCGTCAAATAAATTGAAGCTTACAATTCAATATCTATTTTTATAGATTGAGATTGGTGTGTCTTGATGTATACAGTTGATTTTGTTTGTTGCTTTAGGTCTCTTCCAACACAATTGAGGTTATATGAGAGACCGCTGAAACAAAAAAACAAGCAATCCAACAAAAATAGTACAAATGTAAATCAAAATCATAACCTAAAGATATCATAAGCTAAATTATAAATAACCAAGAACAAACAGGCAGAAGATTTACAGAAAAAAAAATATCCCCTGTCAAAAATACAATCACAAACCAAAGAAGCAGGATAGGCTAGTAAAGAGAAGAAGAAACGACATCACTATTGGATCGTACACCCATGCGAACATCATAGGTATATGATTCAAGGGTGATGCTCCCATCCAACCACCCGCTATACAGTTGAAGACAAACACAAAAACTTGAGCTTTTATATAGAGCAATATTCACTAAACGTGCTCAAAATTCTTTAAAAGGATCCCTAGCCAGCTGCAACACTTAACATGTAAGACAAGACATGATGCCTGTTAGGCAATATTACTTTTTTTTTTTCATACAGTGATAAAGTTGTTAACAGCCAGGTATGGTGAGAGAATGTGAGTGAAGAGTGTTTTCCAAGAATTCAACCATGCACCACTCTGAACAGGACCCAAACTCAGGATCTTCCAATTAGAAGACGAGTATCAAACCACTAGGCCGCATTGTCATAATTAAATATCGATAAAATATTTTAAAATGTCAAACTACAGTAAGACTGTTACTTTGTAAGCAACCATGACAAATAAAGATATCTAGCATTAAACAGTGATGAAAATGCATGATATAAATGTCACCATTAGACAGATCCATTATATGAATGACAAATTATTTGAACAATGTTGTCCTGATACATTAGCCATTTGCTTAAAAAAAAAAACAAACGACAAAAAAAAAAAAAAAAGTCTTCTTACCTTAACACCTGCTATTTCAATCATAAACATTGCAGCTCCCAAAACATGCCCCGCTGAATAGCACCAAAACCTAACTCCACTTGCCTCAACTTCCTAGGAGTAAACCATGAGAATAATACATTTCACCATAGGATAGGAAAATTATAATATGTAAAATCACAGAAAACAAACCAGGTGGACAGAAAATACTCAGATATCAGCCAAAATGTATGGTACAGCATGGCTAAAAGGCTAAAAGATCAACAAGGGTTAAGTTTCTTGCTCACGGGTGAGGGAGGTAGGGGAGAGGAGGCGGAAGGGTTGGCAGAGCACTCACTTCATACGCAAAGGATCTGAGATTGATCCTGGGTGCAGTCGAGATTTTTTCATCTAACCCCCTCCTGTCCACTAACAGTGATTGGGTAGCTGGGTCTGTTAGGTCTTGTGGAAAATTCACCCTATTTATTATGATGTAATTGATATGATTTCATCCTTTGACTTAAAAAAAACAAACAAACTTAGTCAAGAAAGAAACAATAAGCAACAAAAATTGTAAGTCGTCTTCTCTCGTGTTTCAAGATCAATTTTGCATTCTAAAACGAGATTTTACTGCTTTTCAACTGCAATTTTTAGCATCTTATTAAGACGTGTTACCTGATGAAAATTGAGGGTCTCAATCTTTCCCATGGTCTTCTCGATATCACCATCAGTATACAGCTGGTCATCTGAAGCAATATTGCTGACCTTGACATAATCTGATAGAAGCCATCGGTAGATAGCCTTTGTTGCATGAGTCATGAAACATCTACCCTTGAAGGCTGTCTTCAACAGGAAGTATGGAAGACCTCCACAGTGATCTAAATGAAAACTGTGGGATGGTAAAAAAATGTAAAGGATTATACGAAAATATAAGCCTATCACATCGTCAAAGAGGAAACAATCAAGCATATCAGCATTTATAGATGCTTTTCTTCTGGCAAAAAAATAAAAAATCTTAAATCTGAATGCAGATGCAATTTTGAATAGTACATTCGTTAAAAAAACATACAATTTTTTTCAATATTTTAAGATTTCATGATTCATCGCTGTGATACATAATTTAATATCAAATGCCATTGATGCCTTAAAAAGTATAATCTATGACACCACAAAACAAAAGTAGAAGTATTCAATGATGCTATTATTCTGGTTTACACAATATTTACTTCCTTTGAAAAAATGAGGAAGACTTTTCTCATTTCGACTGAAATATATGATAGGTTATTGACAACCTATGGTCACATTTATACATAAAACATCAACAAAAAATTTTTCACGGTGTGGCCTTGAGCGAGTCACCTCACCCTAGCTCACTTTGCAGTGCTGCACTACGACTAACACCTGGGTTGTTGCAGTATTCCTTTGGAATATATCCTCCCCCCCAAAAAAATAATAAAAATCTCCTTGGGAACGTATAAGGAAAAACTTAGATATTTTTAGATCTTTGGATGAAAACGAATTTTTAAGCTAAAATTTGAACAAAAGATCAATAGATAAATAAACATTGATTTAAAAAAAAATAAAAAGAAAAGAAAAAGTAAACCTACTGGCTGACAAGCATCAGGTCAATTTCCTCAGGTTCAATCATGTCCAAAAATGGAAGGGAGTCCATTCCATTCTTACCAGGGTGAATTCCACAATCCAGCTGGAAAAAGAAAGACACTTTAAACTTATTTGAATTGTTCTTTACCAAACACAACTGTCTTAAAGTAAAAAAACATTTTATCTTTTATCACTGAAACAGCATTTAACCAGTTAACTGCCGTACCTTGGAAAAACTTGCACTAATAAAATTTGGCTAAAAAACTCGTCCTTCAAATATCGATCAATTTCATAAAGTCCCAGGTTTGAGAGTTTTAGCCAAGAAGAGAGTCATTTTAAAAAAAAACTTGAACTTTTATATAGTGCAATATCCACTAAACCTGCTCAAAACGCTTTACAAGGGATTCCTGACCAACACTAACACGTAGACTCATTTAGGCGATGTTGCAATTTTTTTTTTCAATGGAGACAATGCTTTTAAGGGCCAGGAACTCATTTTACATAAGAGACGATGTGAGTAAAGAGCCTATTCCAAGGAGTCAACTATGCGTCAAGCGAGGATCAAAACCAGGACCTTCCGACCCGAAAGTGAGTGTCACACCACTAGACTAGACCACAACGCCGCTTTTGTATTGATATTTGAAGGTCGAGTTTTCTGGCCAAATTTTTAAATACATGTTTTTTTTTTAAAGAGTATGGCAGTTAACCGGTTAATATGGTTCAAACATTTTTAACAACTCCTTTGTATCCTTTATTCTTTTACAAAATCTGTTTTGATTAAGATGGACTAAAAAAAACTTTAGAGCATTTACATAGCGTAATATCCACTAAATGTGCTTAAAGCACTTTACAAGGGGTCCCTAACCAACAGCAACACTTAACATGAAGAACGAGACATGACAGATGTTAGGTGATCTAACAATTTTTTCCCCCACAGAAACAATGCTGTTAACGACTGGGTACTCATTTCACATCTGAGTATGGTGAGAGAATGTGGGTAAAGAGCCTTTACCAAGGACTCAACTATGCGTTCCTCAGAGCAGGACTCGAATCCAGGACCTTCCGATCTGAAGACAAATGTCATACCACACTAGACCACACAGCTGCGCTTACACAATAACAATATCTATGACTATGATACAGACTCACCAAGATTTTCTTGCCTTTGTATTCTATCAAATGACATGATCTGCCGACTTCTTGGCCTGCACCGCTGTAAAAGTAAAGACAGAGGAATTTCATAAAAAATATGCAAATTGTTACAGTGAATGACACAATCAGTTGGATGGTGAAATGTTTGAACTGAGATATTGCCAAGTTTTTGTTAGAAGAAGAGCAATTTTCATCAAAAATGAGTTCTTGTCATAAATGATTAAATCAACCCTTTTTGTACATCTTCGGGAAATATCATCTTAATTTCACTTCTAAATATTTTTTACAGTACAGCTAGTCAAGTTGAAAATGTATGAAATTTGAGAAAAGTTGCTGGATACCTTTCCCATATATCTGGCCATAACTTCATGAAAAAACACCCAATTTACTTCAAATAAAGATTAAAATTCTCTGGGGAGCATATTCCTTCAGAAAATTTAAAAAAAAAAAGAAATTCAAATCCAAAATTTTCACCTTCCGACTGATTATGTCATGCACTGACACAATTGGTGTGTTCCTTCCTTGACCATTTCAGAACACACTAAATGAATGTAATCTTATTGTTTAACCTCATGTTAAACTAGGCGTGAATTATACCAAATAATCTGAAAAAATGCCAGAGGTAATGTGTCCTAAATCAGTTAATATCAAGTGATATTTAACACAAGATGAAAAAGCAAATAGTGTTCTAATGCCAAATCCAGATTTTTAAAAAAGCAAATGGCATCACTGAAATGTGAGTTTTTCTTTTGAACTGAAAACGCCAAACTGGCAAATCCACCTTTTTTTTTTCAACCAGTAAGAAACTTGTTAATCAGCAAATCGGTTTATAGTCCACCAACCATTAAAAATTTCACTACCTGTTAACTTTATTGATCTTCTTTTGTTTCTATAATTTGTTCATTCTGACCACAATTTTGGGGATATTGTTGATGGTCGGGAATTTGTTTATTTCGCGGATGAATCCCTGGGCCTAGGCATTGTCCGACCACACCTAATATTTTCCTGTCTTCCTCATACAAAACAATACAATTTATCACATTTCCACACACAACTAGATCCAACAACATATTATCCGAATCAGAGATGAAAATAACTATCGAAACAAGGAAGCAAAAATGGTGGAAAATTATCTAGCTTATACTTATATGAATTTTAAGTTACACAGATGTCGGTGTGGATAAACAGATCAGTCGGTTAGAGACCACCTTTCATTTTGTTCCTTTTTACTGCACTGGTTCGAATCTGCTCACTCCCTTTTTTTTTCTGCTCTCTTTATGATGTTTATTGTTTTCCCCTATTTTGTTCCATTTTTATACTGAACAGAAGTTTAAAAATTAATTTAATTTTTTTTCTTCTAAGATAATCGTTCAATTTTAATTCATTTTATATTTTGCTCTAATTATTTGTTCTGTTTTTGTTTTTCAATCAATTGCAACACTCTGATAAAAAGAAGGCCTATAAAAAAGAATATTGGCGGAGTCAAGATTCGAACACATAGCGTCGATTTCGACAAGCCTTTTCAGACAAGATGACTTACCCATTCGGCCACGACATACACATGAATGTCGACGCATCTTGTGTATATACTAACCTACTATCCATCGACTGATTTATTGTTGGGTAATTTTATGCTTTTATTGGTATTTTATTAACTTTATTTACTTATTTATATGTCAGTGCATTACAAAAGTTTCCATATTCTGGAATGTGGATAAATGTTTAAAAGCAGTCCTTGGTTTTTTTTTTCCTATTACTATTAGGGTTGGCTCGAGGTCGGGGGACTTTTTTTTCTATTAGGGTTAGTCATAGTCATAGGCTTCCTTTAGTCTTTAGCTTAGTCTTCCTTAGTCATAAGTCTTAGTAAAGGTGATAGGGTGTTTGTTTTTCCTACTAAGGGTCGTTTAAAGGTAATAGGTTGGGAGGCATTCTGAAAGCTCCTACATCCCCGTATTATTTTAAATAATGTTCTTGTAGGGGGTTTGGGAGGGGGGAAACTTTTTTTTTTTAAAAGTCTTCCAGAACATTATTTTAAAAAAGTCCCCCCCCCCCTCCCAAACCCCCTACATTATATTTTTTTTAAAAGAATACTGGGATGTAGGAGCTTTCAGAAAGCATCCCAATAGGTTTTATTTTTTTCTTAGGGTTAGTTGGGGCTGGGGGAATATTTGGGTTGTTTCCCTTATCACGAGGAGCTTTCGGAAGGCATCCTGTCTACTATCTAACTGTGTGGTGTGAGTGTGGCAAATTGAAACTGGGCCAGTGACAATATGGGCAGCCCCACTAGGTCATGACACTCGGTTCATAAATCAACAGTAAGAGTAAGAGTCAGGACTGTCCACTGTCAATCAAAGTCAAGACTCAGTGCTGGCTGGTGAGTACTGATGACTGCTGATGACGATGAGGTTGGTTGGGCAGTGGTGGAAGTGGAAGAGATTTGTTGTTGTTTTAAAGTTTTGTCGCTTTCAAAGTGTTAAAGCGTTTATATAAAAGGATACTGCCTTAAATACTTTTTGCTGAAATCAATCAAACTTACAGTGGCCGGATCTGTAAAATGTCACTGTCTTCTGCTGGTATTGCCGCTGAAGTCTCCGGTTTTCTTTTGGCCGCCATGCTTATTTTTCGTTTCTCTTCAATCAAAACATGTTTTGAGTTCCATCTTTTTCATAGTCGACGTAAATAATTCCGTATATTGCACGAGTAAATATGCATCATGAACTTGCAGAAACGTAAAAGGGAACAACCACAATAACGGACTGCAACATTATGATCAATATTTATTGCCGTCGTCGCCATCATCATCATCCCCATCATTATCATAACATCATCATCATTATGATCATCAGCAGCAGCACAAACCGTACTTTTACCCCCACCCCCCCCCCTCTCCTCTCTCCGATGCTCATACCCCCTTCCATTGTCTGATTTAATTTAATTTAATGTTCAGCGGGGTTCGAATCTTCGAACATTTCTCGATGAAAACATACGTCTGTCATTGTTGACTGGCACTACCTTCCAACAGAGAGCATTGGTTGTGGAGCGTCCCACTCACAAGTCAGCGAAGGGTGCAGTTACCTACCAGTCGGGTCTCGAGTTCGATTCTCATTATCGCAACCATTCTCCCCCCTTTTCCCTGTTGTTTTCTGGTACTTATCTACTCTTTTCTTTACAGATTTATTTGGCGACTTTGTGGCTTAGTGATATTATACGTGTTCATGACCTGCTACTATGTCACATTATAAGGCTTTTGAAGTTGAGAAAAAAAAAGGTTTGATTGCCACACAGGTAGAATTAGAAGGAATCGAAAATTAATGGAATAAAAACAAACAAGGAAAGTTGAGCTTTTATTTAGCACAAAATTCACTAAATAAATGTGCTCAAAGCGGTTTACAAGGGTTCCCAAGCCGACAGCAACACTTAATGAGTTAGACGAGACAAGACGCCTATGAGGCGCTATTGCAAATTTTATGGGACGGAGTTTGAGCAACAATGTTAATTTCCATATACTCGATTTACACCTGAGTGTGGTGGTAGAATGTGAGTAAAGAACCTTTTCCCAACCTTTACCCTAAGGACTCGATCTTTGTGCCGCCGAGACCGAGGAATCGATCAACCAGTGACCTGCCGGTCTGAAGACGAGTGTTATAACCACAAGCCACACACATGAGTCATTTAAATTTCTGTCTTTTTTCATACCGACAACAGTCAAACAATCAAAGCCAACAGTCAAACAAATTATCATAGCAGTAAGTTCACAACCCCAACACACAGAACCAACAAATATAAAAACAGTTTCTTCTCAAGAACCATCAAGGAATGGAACACTCTCCCACCAGAAATCCTAGATATTACCAACAACAACAAGTTTGGTCAACTATTAAACATTTATCTTTCAACTCAATAAAACTAACCGATAGATAACCACGCCTCTCGGACAATCGTCATAATGTAAACAATGGCAGTGATTGGTAGACACAGCAAGCTACACAGGTTTTACTATAGATGGTATGTGTTAAGTAAAATACCCACTATTCTACCTCTTGATCAGTAGAATCAACACAGAAAACTACGTGTAAACTTAAAGGTTTATAATATGATCGAGAAAATCGTGTGATAACTTGTCACCTATTTGTCAATATAAAAACAATAACAACGATCAGATGGAGGTCGAATTAGTTCACGTTATTGTTTATAAACAACCAACTATGTTTGTCCGAACACGTGTGAAGGTGTGTCACAAATTCCATGTTTTGATTGGTCAAAAATCTACTGGTTAATAATGGAGAAAGTCACCACATAATTGTATAAAATCTGCAATGATCCGCCTTTTGCAGATAAAGACGTTGAACTTGAACATGAACTTGAACAATCTTCATTTCAATATAGTAGTCCTTCAGAGCCAATGGGGAGCCGGATTTTTTCAATTGCTCGCTATCCTTTGGATAGGACGCTAATCTATCGCAAAGTAATTTCCGCCATATCTAACAAACTCAGCTACCCATTCACTGCTTGGTGGGCAGAAGGGTCAGGAAAAAAAATCTCGACGACACCCGGGATCGATCTCGGTCCCTTTGTGTGTGAAGTGAGTGCTCTACCCACTGCTATCGGGACCCCCCGCCCCCCCCCCCTCCCCCGATAATCTTCATGCTAAGATATAAACAATGAAAGTCAATGAAATAAATCGTTTCTGTACTTTTATTTACAATAATCGACGGCGAGTTACAACCTAGGTGTAAGGCCGATTCTTCTTCTACTTCAAGTACCAAGTCTGTGCCAGACATCGGTGATCATGGTACGCCATTCATCTCTCTGATCAGATAACCTCAGAAAACTAATATTACTCTTCTCTTTCTTTGTCACCCAGGTGTTCAAACTATTCAAATATGTTTTTCTTGGTCTACCTTTACTCTTTTTACCTTCTATCTTTCCTGTGAGAGCAAGATGTTCGGTATATTTATGTCGATTTAGGTGCCCTAAAAGTTGCGTTTGCCTTTTTCTTATTTTACGAATTAATAATCTTTTAGTTTCAGCTTGCTCTAATACTTCTTCATTATTTTTCTTCTCTGTCCATGAGATTCTTAACATCCTTCTAAGAAACCACATTTCTGCAGCCTCCAGTTTCTTCCTAATGTCTTCTGTAATTGTCCAGCTTTCACAGCCATATAATAATACTGACCATACAAAGGCCTTCAGAACCCTATGTTTTGTTGTCATTGAGATATAGTGGTTTTTTAAAATTAGACTCATTTTATTAAAACTATCTTTAGCTTTAGGCCGATAACCCAAATTATTATGGTCTCGTTGCTGTCACGGAAATACTCTCAAACCAGCGCAAACCATTGTCTATTACAACAATGTTAAATCAAGCCCATAATTGGATTCAATAGTCTGATGTCACGTCCGCCCAGCAACCAGCAGCTTGGTTCTAAGCAAAGAAAATCGGTACTTTTTAATTCTTCATGCTGGCTAGAACTTTTTCACATGTCATGTGATTAGAATGTATAAAAGTCAAAATATGATCAGATTTATAATGCTTTTCTCCTCTGGATACACTTTTATGCTCGTCGGAAAAGTATTTCATTAGGGCGTCCGCCATTGTTCCGATAGTTTAGAACCAGTTGCCAAGTTACCATGCGTCATTACGAGGAATGTGACGTCAGGACTGTTGAAGCCTATTGACTTGTAAAAAATGTAAATAGATTGAGCTTTTATACAGTACAATATCCACAAAACGTGTTCAAAGCGCCTTACAAAGGACCCCTGGTCAACAGCAACACTTAACAGTAGGACTAGGACGGGACATGACGCCCGTTAGGCGATAATACAACTTTCGGATAGAGACAACGCTGTTAACGGCCAGATACTCATTTTACACGAGAATGTGAGTTTTGAGCCTATTTCAAGGACTCAACTATGTGCCGAGCGAGGCTCGAACCCAAGACCTTCCGATTCGAAAGCGAGTGTCATACCACAAGACCACATAGCCGCAGTCATAGGTTAAAACCAACGTGCACATATTTGTACGGTCTGATAGCATAATGTAATTATGGGCTTGAATTCAAATTGCTGTAATGGACAACATTTTGAGTTGTTTTTGAGAGAATTTCCACACATCAATGAGACCAAAACGAGTCGGATCATCGGACCTGCAAATAAGTTAAAACCAATACGAGAAAACTTTAACTCTCTCCTTACAGCTATTTTCAGGTTTTCCCCGAATATATATATATATATATATATATATATATATATATATATATATATATATATATATATATAATATATATATATATATAAAATATATATATATATAATTATTTTTTTTAATCACTCAAACACTAGCTGTAAGTTCTTGCGATACATAATTTCTTTAGAAAAACATGCTCTTCAGCACACTGTGTTCATTTTCTTTAAATTTTATGATATAGACCGGTCTACAAAATTAATTTGAATAAGAAAAATGTTGGTTGTATCGTAACAAATGTGACGATTTTTCTATAGTTGGTAAGGAGATGGTTAATGAAATAATGAATTGAGATACACAGCAATGTGTTCTGTTATCTAAACAATTATGAACTTCTGCTCTTTTCTAGATATGCCTAATCGACTAAATCGTCTCAAAATGATAGTATTTAGGGATGAACTTAATGCTTAAAATTGAGGGGAAAAAATATACAGTGGAACCTCAGTATAACAGTAATGTTGGACTAGCATAAAATTCCTGTTATAACCGATTTTCAAGGGAATTAACCCAAATGGCCTAAATCACAATCTCTCTCTCTCTCTCTCTCTCTCCCTCCCTCTCTCTCTCTCTCTCTCTCTCTCTCTCTCTCTCTGTCTCTGTCTCTCTCTCTCTCTCTCTCTGCCTGTCTGTCTGTCTGTCTGTCTGTCTCTCTCTCTGTCTCTCTCTCTCTCTCTCTCTCTCTCTCTCTCTCTCCTCTCTCCATCTCATCTATCTATCTATCTATCTATCCATCCATCCACATCCATCCATCCATCCATCCATCCATCCATCCATCCATCCATCCATCCATCAATCATCCATCCATCCTATCATCATCTATCATCATCTATCATCATCACTATCTATCTATCTATCTATCTATCTATCTATCTATCTATCTATCTATCCTATCTATCTATCTATCTATCTATCTATCTATCTATCTATCTATCTATCTATCTATCTATCTATCTATCTATCTATCTATCTATATCTCACGCACACAGGGCTTCGGCGGTCCTTGTTATAACC
>NC_088367.1:40876032-40926032 GCF_034508935.2 Berghia stephanieae | reverse complement strand
ACCCAGGACCTTCCGATCCGAAAGCGAGTGTCATACCACTAGACCACATAGCCGCATGATATCCACTAAACGTCCCTGACCAACAGCAACACGTAACATGTAGAACAAGACATGACGCCTGTTAGGTGATATTACAATTTTTTTTCCGACAGAGACAACGCTGTTAACGGCCAGGTACTCATTTTACTCTGAGTACGATGAGAGAATGTAAGTAAAGACCAGGACTTTCCGATCCGAAAGTAAGTGTCATACCACTAGACCACATAACCGCACAGTTATCAATTTAATCTTTTAAAAAGTCAATTTATCTCTTCACCATTCAAGATGAGTTGTATACCACCGTTTCAAAGCCGCTGTGTGGTCTTGAGATATGGACAGTATGGTCCTGGATTCGAGTCCCTCTGTGAGCGGAGTATCGTTGAGTCCTTGGAAAAGGCTCCTTATTCACATTCTCTCACGGCATTGTAAGGAGTGTAGAAAACGGTAAGGGCTGCCTGAAGCCGGTGATCGTAAAATACTAACGAAAGAGTGAAAATGGAAAGGCTATGTATGGGAACAATGTTTTGTTCCCATTCGAAGCCTTTCCATTTTCACTCTTTCGTTAGTATGTAAGGAGTGTAATAACGTCTCACAGGTGTCATCATGTCTCTTCTAGATGTTAAATGTTGCTGTTGGCTAGGGAGGGACCCCTTGAAAAGTGCTATGAGCACGATTAGTGGATTGGTGCCATATAAAATCTCAAGGTTTTTTTTTTTTTTTTTACTATGTAAAAACAAAACAAAACAAAAAAAAAACAAAAAAAAAAAAACAAACAAAAAAAAAAAAAACCAAAAAAAAAACCCCCAATAAAACAACAACCAAACAAAGAAAAAAAAACAAAAAAAAAAACAAAACAAAAAACAAAACAAAAAACAAACCCCAAACCCCCCCCCCCCCCAAAACAAAAGACCAAAAAAAAAAAAACAAAAACCAAACAAACAAACAAAAAAAAAACCAAAAACAAAAACAACAAAAACCAAACAAACAAACAAAAAAACACACAAAAAATCCCCCCAAAAAACAAACAAACAAAAACAAAAACACAAACTAGTCTTTCAGAGCCATTCGGCCCATGGAACCGGAGTTTATCCTGGTTTCTATAACGTGAAACGGACAATCGCAATTGCTCTTTAACCTTTACATAGGACACTAGCCTATCGCATAGTACTTTCCGCGAGATCTAACAGACCCTGTTACCCAATCACTGCTGGGGAACAGGTGGTGGGGGGGGGGGGGTCAGAAAAAAAATCGACTAAACCCGGGATCGATCTCTGTCCCTTTGATTGTGAAGCTAGTGCTCTACCAACTGAACAATTGGGGCACACATTAGATGCCAAAAAGTGATTTTAAAGTTGTTATGATCATAACTGATGAGAAAAACAGGGTGTAGAAAAGTGACAGATGAAAACAGAGGAGAAAAAGTCATGGGGTCAGTGCTAATCTCAGGATCCAATTGACACGACACCCTCCGCCTGGCCGATGTGTTTATATGTTTCCATGTCCGAGGGCGGATGGCTTAATTTACTCGCCTTGTATAGAGAGTTCGCGGAGTTTGTTAGTCAGCCTCGTTGTGGTCCCCGCAGTAGTTGAGAGTAGAGGGGCGCATGATTGGTAGCAAGTTTGAATTTGAAAACCATATTTTTGTGTGGCTGGATAGCTCAGCCGGTTGTGCGACAGCTCGCTGTTTTCTCTCTCTCTCTCTCTCTCTCTCTCTCTCTCTCTCTCTCTCTCACACACACACACACACACTCTCTCTCTCGGCTAGGCGGAGGGTGTCGTGTCAATTGAATTGGAACCTGAGTTTGGCACTGCATCATGACTTTTTACTCTCTGTTTTCATCTGGCACTTCTCCATACCCTATTTTCTCATCATTATTGATAAAAGTGCCCGCTCAACACTTTTTCTGAATTATCATAAATGTATCATTCCACAATACCAGGAAATACTGGGTTCTCTCAAATCGCCTCTTAACAAGATATGGCAGAACTGCATCAAATATGTTCAAATGGAAACTTGGGAACAATGATACCCGTCGGAAGTGTCAGGCGATCACATCGATCACCAGCGATCACATCGTCCTACACTGTCCAGTAACGAGGCTTGCAGGTGGATGTGGAACATTTCTTAGGGCGGAGGAAAACTTTCCGAAGCTGGGTTGACGAAATGAATTTAAAGCTGTAGCCATTCGATACTTCTACTATCAGAAATGTAAGTCGTTTTACCTTTGTAATTTTTAGAGAAAATTTCCATTGCCCGGAATAAAACATAAAAATAACTACCGTTTTATATTCTTTTTTTTTCCTTTCTTTCTAGAACGGTTAAATTAATTTAATTTAATTTGTAGTGAAAGGCAGAAGACCAAAGGCACGAATGGTTGGTGTGAAAGGCTGGAGTGAATTCTCTGCAGCTGAATGTAGCCAAAAAGGGCACAACAGAGAAGAGTGGCGTACCATTTCAAGTCGACCCCTACCTATGTGATGGCACCGGAAGTAAGTAGTAAGTGAGTGATTGAAAAAAAAATCATTATTATGAAAGCCATCCCGGCGGCGGTAAGACGTAGAATGAAGCAAACTATCGCTACTGTCCCGAAAGCGTTCCCCAAAAAACAAAAAACAAAAACATTAAAAAAAACAAAAAAAAACCAAACAAACAAAACAAAACAAAAACAAAAAAGACCGAGAAAAAGAAACAAAAAAAACAAAAAAACAACAAACAAAAAATAAAAAAACCGATTAAAAGACCACCCCCCCCCCCAAAAAAAAAAAAAAAAAACAACAACCAAAAACCAAAAAAACAAACAAAAAAAAAAAACAAACTCCGAGATAACATTCGGTTAGTTATATAAATATTATAATACCATTCATTACCTCATCAGTCCAAGTCATCAGGAGGACGCCGTTGACAGAAAAACGCTGAGTCACAGTTTCCACTTCCATAATGGCGATCAACTCAAAGGCAACGCCCACTTCTGTGTAGCTCTCCTTATTCAGACATGGTCTAACGGCTGTGTTGTACACACTTCCGGAACCAAAAAAATCGTCGAACAATTTAGACTCGTTGGCGTAAATACTCCCAGCAAGACAGATGCGCAAATTTATGGATTGAATTATAAAAAATAAGATAAACAACCGCCATTTTTGGTGTGAACGTGTAATCATATTGTTGGCCATGATTGATAAGTCGAATAATTTTTGGTTTCCTGAGTAATAAACCGTAATAAAATTCTTGTTGATTTTGAAAGTTGGGCACAACTTCAACCAGCTAAACTTTTCTTTGGGACCTGCGAAAATAAAACAAAATAAATACTGTATCAAAAATCGACCCGGCTATGTTGTCTTGGGGTATGACACTCGCTTTCAGATCGGAAGGTTCTGGGTTGGAGCCTCGCTCGGCGCATAGTTGAGTCCATAGAAAAGACTCTTAACTCACACTCTCTCACCGTACTCAGGTGTAAAATGAGTACCTGGCCGTTTACAGTGTTGTCTCTGTCCAAAAAAAAAAAAAATGTAATATCGCCAAACAGGCGTCATGTCTCGTCCTACATGTTAAGTGTTGCTGTTGACCAGGGACCACTTGTAAAGAGCTTCTAGCACATTTCGTGGATATTGCGCTAAATAAAAAAAGCTCAAAAAAGCTCAATATATGATTTGCAGGTCTGATCAGGGAACACAATAAAGGCCTTGATTTAACATTGTTGTTGTAATGGACAAGTTTACATCGGTCGTGATATAAATTGGAGCTTTTATATAGAGCAAAATCCACTTAATGTGCTCAAAGCGCTTTACAACGGGTCCCTGACCAACAGCAACATATAACATGTAGAACGAGACATGACTCCTGTTAGGCGATATTTCAATTTTCTTTCCGACAGAGACAACGCTGTTAAAGGCCAGGTACTCATTTTATACCTGAGTACGGTGAGAGCATGCGAGTAAAGAGCATTTTCAAAGGGCTCAACTATGCGCCGAGCGAGGCTCGAAATCAGGACCTTCCGATCCGAAAGCGAGTGTCATACCACTAGACCACAAAGCCACAAATATATATAATATAAAACAAACAAATAAACACAAGTAATAAAACATGTTTGTTATCCAAATTATCAATCATGTATAGATAGTATGCGCTTGGCTAAGAAGCTCATAACATTGCCATCCGGAAGTATAACGGACCAACACACAAAACTGTGTGTATCCATGAACTTTTATAGTCCGGTTAATACAGTTCAGTGAGCATTACTCATAAACGCGGATGGCAAAAAACAATTAAAGAGACCTAAGTGACGTCATCTTCGAACTATCTATAGTGTCGGATCGGGGGAGTACATGAAGGAAGTCAAGTTTAAAGTCTAAAATTCTAAATTAGATGGTTAGATTAGATTAGATTATGGGGCAGCGTGGCTCAGCTTTACGGTCTTTGCTTCGTACCCGAAAGGTACCGAGTTCAATCACCCGCCGCTGAGTTGTGTGGCCTTGAGCAAGTCACCTCGCCCTCGCTCACTTTTTGGCGCTGCTCTGCGGCTGACGCCAGGGTTATTCCAGTCTTCCCTTGGAATAGACCCTAAAGACAAATTTCCCCTTGGGGATGAATAAAGGGAATTTGATTTTATTTATTTATTTTATTACATTAGCGTGAAATCCACTAAATGTGCTCAAAGCGTTTTGCAAAGAGTCCTCAACCAACAACAACACTTAACATAAGAAGACGATACATCAAATGTTAGAGTTGTAAAAATGTTAAAATAAAAGTCTTCCAAAATTTCAAAAAATACGACTCTCTTTTCTAAATAAAATTATTTATCTTTATTCAAATTATATAATTAATGCATTACATTTAAATTCATGCACCTGGTTCATCCCGATTTGATACCGTTTTGAGGGTGTGGGTCATCTCGGACAGGTATTTTGCGCAGTTTCCATATTTCATAAGCAGCGATTGGACGGCCGGATCTGTTTGATTCTACTAAAGTTAACTTATAATACACGAGCGTCCTATACAAAGGGTGGCAAACAAGTACTATGTCGGCAATAGAAACCAGGATAAACTTGGGCAGCTTGCTTTAAATAAGTCAAAGTCATACGTTTCAAAGAAAAAAAATAGAACAACACATACAAAAGTAAAAAAAAAAAAAAAGAAAAAAGAAGAAAATAAAACAAAATATAACCCAAAACAAACAAGACAAAACAAAAAACAAAAACAAAAATAAAACAAAATATCAAAAAAAAAACAAAAAAAACAACCCAACAAAACTTAACACAAAAAATTATTTTACCTTTCTGAAACAAGACGATTTATATCCAAGTTAATTAGATACTTAGAACATCCTCAGCGACGATGATATTCTTATATTTTATGTCTACTCTCAACGAAGTCAGGACGTGAAAATGAGGAAAACGACTAAAGGAATATTAAAACTCATATGGATTCCGTGCACTACAATTAATTATTACCTAACCCCGCCCACAACTAACTCGTACACACTCTCATGTCCTAGTAATTGACCATGGCCAGCACTGTAAAGCAAAACAATATATTATTATTATTATTATTAAAAAAATAAAAGACCCGTTCTGTAAGCCTCAGACAGCAATAGAAATTGTCAGTTGACCATAATTTAAATACCGTAATCTAGAAAGAAAAACAAAAACACGTATTTAAAAATTTGGCCAGAAAACTCGTCCTTCAAATATTGATCGATTTAAATGACCCTCATCTTGGACAAAATTCTCAATCCTGGGACCTCCCGAGGTCCCAGGATTGAGAGATTTTTCCAAAGATGAGGGTCATTTAAATCGATCGATATTTGAAGGACGAGTTTTTCTGGCCAAATATCTAAATACACGGTTTTCCAGATAACGGCAGTTGTTAAATGGTTAAATAATAACCACGGAAATCAATAAAGGCTCCTTGAACAATCGGACAATCGGCTAACCGGAGACTCAACAGAGACTCGTACCTTGGTGTGTGTTGGCAAAAAGCTGTATCTTCGTATCGGTTTGAAACAATAACACCTAATATTTCAACTTATACAAGTTTAATGTATCTCTTTATGTCCCTGTTACGTGTGACACATTTTTCATTGTATGTTTATATAGTATATATATTTAATTTACTTGCATATGTATATATGTGTGGCTGAGTGGTTAAGGCATTGCATTATGACCCGGAAGGTCCCGGGTTCGAGCCCCGCTTCAGGCACTTTCGTTAGTTTCCTTGGGCATGATTATTAACCCCCAATTTGCTAACTTTGGACAACATTGATGATTCCTGTTGACATCTGACATCTGGTTTGATGCATTATCTATATTCCTTCATGGAATGCCTAGGAGATGATATCTTATGATGTCGTGGCGGAAGGGAATAATAATAATAACAATAATAATAATAATAATAATAATAATAATAATAATAATAATAATAATAATAATAACAATAATAATAACAATAATAATAATAATAATAATAATAATAATAATAATAATAATAATAATAATAATAATAATAATAATAATAATAATAAATAATAATAATAATAATAATAATAATACATGTATAGATTTGTTGCTAATAATTTGCATATCATGTTTTCATGTGTCTTTTTATTTATTCTCGAGATTTTATTGTAAACCCATAAAGCCCTCCAACTGGAATATGCGCTATATAAAGGCAATTTATTAATTTATTATTATAGACCAGATATTGCTTACTATTTCAAAAAAAAAAAAAACTTGAGCTTTTATATAGCGCAATATCCACTTAATGCGCTCAAAGCGCTTTACAAGGGGTCCCCGACCAACAGCAACATGTAACATGTAGAACGAGACTTGACGCCTGTTAGGCGATATTACAGTTTTTTTTTCCGACAGTGACAACGCTGTTAACGGCCAGGTACTCATATTGCAACAGAGTACGGTGAGAGATTGTAAGTAAAGAGCCTTTTCCAAGGACTCAACTATCCGCCGAGCGAGGCTCAAACTCAGGACCTTCCGATCCGAAAGCGAGTGTCATACCACAAGACCACATAGCCGCAGAGACCTTTAATTATCATGACCAAGCCTCTCAAATCGGTAATATGTCAGAATGGACAAACTTACATAATATTCAAATAGGAATACAATTGTGATGTCAAAGTACTGGTTCCGATCTCATTGGAAGTGTAAAATCCGTTCTTCCAGAGGACTTAATACATATATTGTGTAAAGTATTTTCTGGTTTCAGAGTGATGGCATCTTATTTTCCAGTTAAAGTAAATGGTAGTAGTAGTCAATAAAAATTATTCGTCCTTGGTCTTTTAGGTATTCCCGTATTCCTTAGAATCTGCCTTTACATCCTGCTACTAAAATAGTTATGTGGCGTAGTTGCACACATATGTAATGGCTTATGATCGTATAGTGGTGTTTTTGATAGATGGTAGTATTATCCTTTGGGTTGTGTTGTAGATGTTAATAATGACGAAAGAGTTTAAGGGCCGGTGATGATGATTGAATGCACAACATCAAAACATTCAAATAAAAGTCCAGATTCCAAGTTTCATTTCTTACAGTTTTATTTGTTTGTGATAAATTCAAAATCCAAATCATGATAAATTCCAAATCCAAATCAAATAGCATGGTCATAATTCAATCAGTTTCATAAATTCCAAATCCGTAAAATCAGTCCACATGTAAAGTCAATTTTGCCTAAGTAACCATTTTCAATATACGTGGAATATTTCTAAGTCCGTAAAAGCAAATAAATGATGGTTAGCACAAAAGGTTTAAAGTGTGCAGCTCATGGTCAAGTTGAATGCAGAATCAAAAGGTAGAATCAGAATCCCGTTTTCCTCGAAACATCCTCTTTTATCCCTATCAAAATTTTACCCACAGTTCCATTGTTTCCACGCCCCCTTGCAGTTATTGACAGTTCCCTGTCAGTCTATAATCCAACCCCTAAGAGTAAGACCAAATCATAATCAAACCTGAAACGTCAATTCCTACATATTGATGTTAAACCCCGCCTTTTATGATATAACATTATTTTGATAAATGCCCCTTTCACCTGTTTCAACACCCCTAAACCAATTTAAGAATGATTGATTAAATAGTACTCAACATGATAACCTGTCCAGTAACTTTGACACAAACGGTCTCAAGTAACCTGGACATAAAACTGCGCACACGTGTCATGCGTCTCAAATAGCTTGGACATAAAACTGCCCACACGTGTCATGCACTGACCAAGCTTAACTGATATGCCTGCACTATGTACTCACTAAACCCATTTGCTGATATATATAATTGACAGTTTTGCACCAAATTTCTTAGATAACCTTTTGCATAGGCTTACTCTCTTACATACGCCCCTTTCTTAGAATTTAAATTGACTTAAAACAATTTCAATTAAAAAAATAACAGTAAGAGATTAAATATATATCTAATGTCGAACTAAAATGCAATAAACAAATGTAAGAAATAGTCTATATTTTTTAAAATGACAAATACTTATACCAGTTAAACATTTAACAACTTTAAACTTTAAATTCAAAAACACCAAAGTTGATTACAACATTCATATATATCGATTATAGGTTTTAAAGTATTAAATTCACAAACATCAATTTTGATTACAACATCTAGATAGATATATATCGATTATAGGTTTTAAAGTATTAAATTCACAAACATCAAATTTGATTACAACATCGACAGTAAGATATCAAGTAATTAAAAGTTCAAAGAAAAATTATCTTTTCATCTTAAATTCCATCTTCATAGCAATACAAGTGTTAATTCCCGTCATATTTAATCATATATCCATATTCTTGCTTGAAAAAGAATGGTTCAATTTCCATTTGTGATATACTCACGTTGTCTTATTCAATCTCAAATTCAACTCTATACGACATGGGTGATAATCTCAGCTTCCATGTATGTCTACTCATTTACTGACATATCAAAACCAGTACCTTGTATATTCCCTTATATTGTATGATTCCATTTAAACAACATTATTACATTAATTCCTACTTATAATATGTGGTACAAAAAATGTATTATAGACATCTAGATCCATATACGAAGGATTACATTTCAATTAATAATAAAAAATATTTAAAAATAAATCATAATAATAGCATTATCATCATTTTAAAATTCAAGTTGAAGTTATTATCATTCATTGTTCATTGTCGATGTTTCAATTTTTTAAGCTTTTTAAGTCACGACGGTGTAGTTTACAACTACATTGAAATCAAATTGTTCTTTGTGGTCATCCATCAGAGGTCACATTTCTTAGTAATCCGTTCGTTTCGAGAATGGTCATCTTGTAAAATGGTCAGTAATTGTTAATTAGTCATTGTTTCCATTTAGAATGAGTTTTCATGTAATGAAAAAAATATATCAACTATAAGAGTTGAGGTGTTTGCATCAAGTCTACGTGTTGCATTGTTATGTGTGTTGTGGTCACTGCATAGCCCAAGTGTCATAAATTCACTTTATTTATTGTTAATTAATTAAAAACTTTTTCCTCTGTAAATGTCTTAGAATTATCACAATAATGTCTTCACATTCAAATATTTAGCGTTGAATAAATAATCAAACAATAGTCTGTCCGGCTTGTTCACATCACATATTTAGTGTTTGTAAATAATCAGTCATTAGTCTGTCCGACTTATTCATATTTAGTACAGTGTAAATAACTAAATAAGTAAAATCTAACACAGTATGTGATTGTGTGGCTGTTACTAAAGTGACCAACTTTTGCAATTAGTGTGTTGTATTTGTTCGAGTCTTTTGAATTTGGGACGAAAAAAGACTCTACAGGTAGCAAACGTATGCTTAACCTGTTGGGTTGTTTCTTGGTTTTGTGACGTCGCTGTAATCCATTCATCTCCGGCATCTGGGTCGATTCTCTCCGTAGATATTTGTGGTTGTCTTGTGTATACGTTGAATCTCATTGTAGATGAAATTGTAAAAATTCAAGATTAACTGTGTGCGAGATCTTGAATTTAAATGAAGTTTGACTTATCCAGCAAGTCAAAAGAAAGTTGTGAACTCAGCCATGTGTTGACAAAGAGTTCGTGTGTAGTAGTCGACAGAGGTCGTGTGTTGTAATTGTCTGTGTTTGTTGATCGAGTTTCGATGAGGTGGCATGTGAGTACACACCAGGTAGATGATGTAATCTGTAGAGTACCGGTGGGTGACGTGAGTCCAAACACCAGGTAGATGATGTAACAATAACGTAGTCTAGTAGTGTATGTAGTTGGGTCGAATAAGGTCAACAATATTTTCGTTATTTGAACGCAGGTTGTTGAATATCATACGATAATGAATCCAAGGAAATCGCTCATGTGGCGTTTTGCGATACTTTTTCCTGCATTGTCTTATATACATATATAGCCTTTATCTTTTACAATGATACTAAGACAGGCTTTATTATAATATTCAATGTTTATAAGTTGTAGATATGGGTGCTGCACACTTGTGTATTGACATAAGTTTAAATTTGAATACGCTCACCACTGCATATGAAGGAAATAGTATTGTTCACAATTGGACATCATTTTTGTAAAAACAATCGTATCTTGAACGTTTATGTAATTATTGACATCGTACATCGTTGGGTATTGTTGTCGTAGAAGTAAATACAAGTAATCCTATTGTTCAATAAAGAATGTAAATATAAAAAGGTTCATGGAAGAAATCTGTGTTGATGCAGATATTATTTTATGAATTCTGTCAAGTTTGTATAAGTTGAAAGGTACGATGTAATTGACGTTGCTGTGTATTTGTAGTCTGTAGATTGTGTTGATTCTGGACGTATCAATGGCGTAGTCGAGATTGTTACTCCATTTTAATGTATTCGTGGATAGACCAAAGGGATTAGGACATTTCCCGACCTCTGTTGTGGTTGTGTTTGAATTGGCTCTGTCGTTGTCATCAGCGTTTCCGTTATGATTGATGGTTGCAAGTGTCTTCTCTCGTGATGTGTATATCATGTTTTAGTGCAAACACTACTTCTGTATTTGATTAACTCGAATTATTCCCCTTAGAAAATTCCCTAATTTAATAAACAATGATTCTGTTTATGTTATCATTATTATTTGTGTTATCATATCACTTCCTACCATTTCAACTTAGTGCCGACTGATTACTCTCTTAAGATTTAATTCTAATCAATTGAACATAATTTATTCAACTCAGTTACACATTTTATGATATAAATGTTAAATTCAAACCACGCAGTAAATATTGATTACAATTACAACATCAAATCGATAGGAGAAACATATGATAATGAAAATATTCGCAGAAACAACAATATACACTCTGCTCAATAAAAATTTCAATGTCTCGCGCCTTTGCTCTCGGCATATAATAATATTCATATAACTCATTGCGACGTTATCTCGCGCCTCATAATAATATAGTACTGATAAAACTGTGCGTTTTGACTGCGCGCCTCGTATTTATAAAAAATTCACCACCTTTTGCGTCATTTCATAAAGTCAAACCGTGCGCTTTAATCAAACCCAAAATAAAATATTCCCGAACGCCTCATTCCTGCGTCTCGTAATTTAAATCGTGTGCACTTTAATTACCGCGTCTTACATCACTGCGCTTATTTACCCACTATGCATTTACAGCATTTTACCATATGGGTTACTTATAATTCGCTGATTCTTAACAAGTTAACCACTTGTGTCACAAATATTATCAGCTCATATGATATGATAATGCATTTTTAATATTGTGTTATTCTTCTGTAATAACATTTTAACTCCCATGAAAAGACATCCGTCTTTCAAAATTATTAATACTCCGTCATTGTATTTATATTATCTCCTTTTTTCATTCTCCGACTTTAAATCAAAAGTCCGTTATTCAGGTTATAATTAGAATATTGCTCCTTAAAATAATTACGATGAAACGCGTTTAAAACAAAACAAAACAAAACAAAACAAAACAAAACAGTGAACGACTCATTTTCCGCATAAATTATTTCAACTTAATTTTCGGTGATAAAATCCAAATGTCTTATGTAATCTATTATAACTCCATGTCTCATTACACAAGTAAATAAGCTCTGTTGTCGATTACTTGGCTGCGTTAACCACACATTAATTACCAAGGAAACAAACAGATATAAAACTTTGCTCTTTGTCATGAACCCATGAATCTCAAAGAGTCAATATCAACCTACCAATTCATCCCTATCGACGGGAGAAAAATATAATCAATGATGTTGTAATATAACAATAAATACCATAAGACATTTTTCAATTATAAAAACTTATAATTTACGTGTTGTTATTGCCGTCATCTTCTTGAGTCATTTTGACAGAAAATAAAAACATAACAACATTAAAGAATGACCAACTGTCTATGTAATTCCAACAGTAACATACAAAAATTGAATTAAAAATCGACACATCTTTGTTACTGATATTAACAAAACATTGCCATTACCGGTACAAATTAATATTCAAAGATCTATTCCGAAACGCTTGATTGTGAGTAAACGCATTTTTGTTTATTTTGAAAAATAAAACGCACTAAAATATTCATTTAAATACTGCAATTTTTATTTTCATCTCTCCCTCTCTTCTTTTTAATTAAATAAAATACGTATAGCATCAATGCATTATTATTATTATATTATTATTATTATTATTATTATTATTATTATTATTATTATTATTATTATTATTATTATTATTATTATTATTATTATTATTATTATTTATTATTATTATTATTTTGCCGTTCTATAATATATTGTTTTCACTTTTTGAATATAATATATTGCCCTATATATCTATATTTTTTTAAAATTTCCTTTTCTATCTGTGACTCTTAATTTAAATATTATTTAGTATATTTATTTATTTTTTTAAATATTGTCTTTTGTCAGAATTTTAGGAATCATCTATAATTTCAATATTTTTTTTTTCATATTTCAATACAAAATAATTCCACTGCTTCACCTTCAAAATTGATATTCATTTTCTTTCCCAAATAAAACTATTTTCCTATCTGTTCACAATTTTCACTTCAAAATTCGAGTCTCACAAAAACTTTAATAGATGTTAACACCGCAACAATATACATTTCTTGTGTTTCCATGGTTCGGAATGATAACATCTTTACATCATGGTATCAGGGCTCCAAATAAAGATATATAAGAATCCTGATTCACGACACCAAATTAGATGCATAATGTGGCGTAGTTGCACACATATGTAATGGCTTATGATCGTATAGTGGTGTTTTTGATAGATGGTAGTATTATCCTTTGGGTTGTGTTGTAGATGTTAATAATGACGAAAGAGTTTAAGGGCCGGTGATGATGATTGAATGCACAACATCAAAACATTCAAATAAAAGTCCAGATTCCAAGTTTCATTTCTTACAGTTTTATTTGTTTGTGATAAATTCAAAATCCAAATCATGATAAATTCCAAATCCAAATCAAATAGCATGGTCATAATTCAATCAGTTTCATAAATTCCAAATCCGTAAAATCAGTCCACATGTAAAGTCAATTTTGCCTAAGTAACCATTTTCAATATACGTGGAATATTTCTAAGTCCGTAAAAGCAAATAAATGATGGTTAGCACAAAAGGTTTAAAGTGTGCAGCTCATGGTCAAGTTGAATGCAGAATCAAAAGGTAGAATCAGAATCCCGTTTTCCTCGAAACATCCTCTTTTATCCCTATCAAAATTTTACCCACAGTTCCATTGTTTCCACGCCCCCTTGCAGTTATTGACAGTTCCCTGTCAGTCTATAATCCAACCCCTAAGAGTAAGACCAAATCATAATCAAACCTGAAACGTCAATTCCTACATATTGATGTTAAACCCCGCCTTTTATGATATAACATTATTTTGATAAATGCCCCTTTCACCTGTTTCAACACCCCTAAACCAATTTAAGAATGATTGATTAAATAGTACTCAACATGATAACCTGTCCAGTAACTTTGACACAAACGGTCTCAAGTAACCTGGACATAAAACTGCGCACACGTGTCATGCGTCTCAAATAGCTTGGACATAAAACTGCCCACACGTGTCATGCACTGACCAAGCTTAACTGATATGCCTGCACTATGTACTCACTAAACCCATTTGCTGATATATATAATTGACAGTTTTGCACCAAATTTCTTAGATAACCTTTTGCATAGGCTTACTCTCTTACAGTTATACCGTCTTTGATTCAATATAAAAACAATTCCCATTGGGGAAATTTGTCTTTATGGTCTATTCCAGGGGAAGACTGGAAAAACCCAGGCGTCAGCCGCAGCGCAGCGCCGCAAAGTGAGGTAAAAAAAGTGAGGCGAGGTAACTTGCTGAAGGCCACACAGCGCGGCGGCGGGTGATCCAACTCGGCATCTTTCGGGTACGAAGCAAAGACCGTACCGCTGAGCCACGCTGCCCCAATATGTAACCTATTCACTATAGTCCTCCAAAGGACTGGTTTCATAGAAGCTTCCAAGGATTTTGGAAACGGAAAAGTAGAGAGTAGGCCGTCACGATTTTTCTTTTCCTATTTTAGGCTGAGTCTGAAGAAATTTGACACCAAATTGATGTCTTTGTTTTAGAGAGCGATTTTTGTCTCTTCTTGAACACACACACACACAAAAAAAAAAGAATAATTAATTAATGAAAGTAAATAATATAAATAACCAACAGCACACAAAAAAGCATGAATGATAATACTGATATAATATATAATAATATATAATAATAATAATAATAATAATAATAATAATAATAATAATAATAATAATATAATAATAATATAAAAATAATAATAATAATAATAATAATAATAATAATAATATAATAATAATAATAATAATAATAATAATAATAATTATAATAATAATGATGATAATAATATATAGTAATAATAATAATAATAATAATAATAATGATAATAATAATAATAATAATAATAATAATAATAATAATAATAATAATAATAATAATAATAATAATAATAATAATAATAATGATAATAATAATAATAATGATGATGATGATGATGATGATGATGATGATGATGATGATGATGATGATAATGATGATGATGATGATGATGATGATGATGATGATGATGATGATGATGATGATGATGATGATGATGATGATGATGATAAAAAACCAACCTTCCTGATTCTGGCAATTTTGACTTCAAACTTCTTTGAAATGTCAGTTTTCTTTCTGAATATTATTTTAATTCATCGTTAGCCTTTTTATAGTTAAAAAAAAGTCTTTCGTCAGTGTACGTCTGCACTCGATTGACTAGAGTTCCGGCCCTTGACCCCGATCCAGTCTTTGACCGTTTTGACGCTCGGAAATCACAAACACACAATGAATACATAATAAATACACATTATCAATATTGTTTGTAATAACCAATTAGTTAACTCCCGCACTCTGGAAAACCAAGTGTTCAAAAATTTTGCCAGAAAACTCGTCCTGAAATATCGATCGATTTAAATGACCCTCATCTTGGTAAAAAAAAACTCTCAAAGCTGGGACTGAAGGAAAACGTCGCGAAGTCACAGTTTTGAGAGTTCTTTTTTTTGCAAACATTAGGGTAATTTAAATCGATTGATATTTGAAGGATCAGCTTTCTGGCCAAATTTTTAAATAGCTGGTTTTCCAGAGTATGGAAGTTAGCTGGTTAAAACTCTGATTGACACGCCCCAATCACGGACTGAGAGCTTGGTGACCCATACTTAGCACTAGGTCATAGGTCATTAGACCTGCTTTGTTGGTGCTACGAAAACATCTGTAGGATTACGAATTTTTGGCCACCAGTCGCAATACAGTACTTGCTGGATTTTGGCACTCTCTCGGGACCCCCCCCCCCCAAAGCGTGCTAGAATCTGAGCTTGCTTAACTCTCTCCTTAATAGCCATTTTCAGGATTTTCCCTAAAACTTCACATCCAACTAACACAAAAAATAGATTTTTTATCACTCAAACACAATAGCAGTAAGTTTTTGCGATACATAATTTCTTTAGCTAATCATGCTGTACAACACACCGTTCATTTTCTTTAAATTTTATGATGTACAAAAGAAATTTGAATAAGAAAAATGTTGGTTGTATCGTAACGAATGTAACGATTTTCCTATAGCTAGTAAGAAGAGGGTTAAATCCGATGCACAAGGGAGTTACGACTTATTATATGAATCTTCCTTTAATGTCCACCTTCACTCATGAAGATTTTGACATGAACAATATGATGAACTCACTCAACCCTAACACCGACTATACCGTTGTTTAACCGGGGTTACTTTTACCCAAGCCTATTTATTAAATTTTTCTGAGACACATTATAGGCGTAGTATCAAAGCTCCAGAAGTCGGTGAGAGAGAGAGCTCTAGGAATGACCTGAGTTTGATACGAATATTATTTTTGTGTTCGTGGATTGCTCATACGGTAGAGTCACGCTCTCACCGGCCAGGCGGAGTTGTCGTACCAATTAGGTCGCGGGTTCAAACCCCACCACCGCCGCGAAAATTTTTTATTCTCTATTGTCTTCTGGCACTTTTCTACTCACTTCATCCCTTGTTGTTATCAAATCTTATGTTTTTCATTTTTACATGTTAATGGTAGTTGAAAACAAATATCTACGCACATGCGCATTTTAAATACATTTTTTCCAATGTTGAAAAGTAGCAAAAATCTCTAGGATGGATTGAGTTAAGTTGAAAGGTCAGCAGGATATAGAAGCTATGTAAATAAATCTTTTGTGGGTGAAGATGTTGCTTCCCGCGGTAAGCTGTTCCAATCTGTGGTGGTTCTAGGGTAAAATGAGAATTTTCTGACGTCTTTGGTGTATGTCAGGGGAAATGCCTGAACATCCTCCTCAGATGATTCAAGAATGTACAATGTAAGCGAGATAATGGCCAAGTGGATTAGGCATTCCAATTACACCCAGAGGTTCCGGACTTGCTGTCGACACTTTGCTTTTCCCTGGAGTAACACCTCTTGTTCACAGTGCTGGGGTGCTGCATGCATTGTTGTTGACGCCTGGGTCATTCCGGCATTTTCTTGAGATAGACAAGAAAAAATAATTTCCCTGATGATAAGGGGAATTTATTTTTTCATTTGTAGGATTAGAACACTTTCATTTGTTATAATTAAAAAAAAGAAAAAAAAGTGTGAACCAGTTGTTAAAAAGTGATTTTTGAACTCAAAATGGCAAGAAATGAGAAATGTTATTTCTTTTTTTTACTTTAAAAACCTCTAGATCTATATCTCTTGCTCTCAATACAATATATGGAAATATCCAGTCTCATACTTAAAAATAATAAGGTAGTCCCTTAGAGCCATTGGACCCATGGAGCCGGAGTTTATCTGTAGCGTGAAACGTACAATAGCAATTGCTTGCTATCCTTTGGATAGGACGCTAGTCTATCGCAAAGTACTTTCCGCCAAATCTAACAGACACAGCTACCCATTCACATTCACTGCTGGGTGGACGGGGGTGGGGGTGGGGGTGGGGGTGGGGGGGGGGGGGGGGGGGGGGGTGGGGGGTGGGAGGGGTTCAGAAAAAATCTCGACTGCACCAGGGATCGATCTGGGTCCCTTTGCGTGTGAAGCGAGTGCTGTACCAACTGAGCTATCGGGACCCCCAGTCTCATATTTTCCACTATAATATGTCACTTATTTTGTATTTAAATCACCCCATTATGTGTAATACCGTCGATGGTCACATATTACACTCTGGTTAGTACCTATTTGCAGTTATAATAACCCGATGGAAATTTTGGGCCTGATTAACTTTGTTGTAATGGACAATGCCTTGGTTTTATTGAGAGTATATCCATTCCAATAATGAGACCATGTATTTTTTTGGTTATCAGACCTGCAAATAAGTAAACGTCGGCTAGACCCTAGTACAATGTAATCACCACTCTAATACTTGACATTAAAAAACAATGACGTATTTTTCAGCTCTCCTGGTTCTCTCATACTAGCGGAAATATTTGATGTATGCGTCAGGGTTGTTTTTATATTATACAAATACAGTAAATGGATAAAAGCACGTTATTGAAAGTGGGTTGTTGAAAGAATTGCTTCGTCATTGACCAGTACAATTAACTCACTCAATCCTAGAGATTTTTGCTATTTTTCAAAATTGGGAAAAATGTATTCAAAATGAGCATTCTACATAGTTTTATTCAACTACCATAAACATTACATGTAAAAATTAAGAACAATAGCTTTGATACTACGCCTATAATTTGTCTCTGAAAAATGTAATAAATAGGAATGGGGTAAAAGTAACCCCGGGTATACTACGGATATAGTCCGTGTTAGGGTTGAATGAGTTAATATTGCATCTAGCTTCTATACAAAAACAGCAAACGGATAAAAGCACGTTATTGAAAGTGTGTTGTCCAAATTATTGCTTTGTCATTGACCAGTACAATACTCTTCAATAGTCGTAACGTCACTTCCTTCCTAATGACGCATGGTAACTTAGTAACACTGGCTCTAAACTATCGGAACAATGGCGGACGCCCGTATTAAATATTTCTCCGGCGAGCATAAAAGCGTTTCCAGAGGAAAAAAAGCCATAAATTTGATCATGTTTTGACTTTTACACATTCTGATCACAAGACAGATGAAAAGTTCTAGCCAGCATGAAGAATAAAAAGTAATGATTTTCTTTGTTTAGAACCAAGATGGCCGCCGTTGCCGTGTGGCGTGACATCAGACTACTGAATCCTATTAATAAGTGCGGCTAAGTGGTCTAGTGGTATGACACTCGCTTTCGGATCGGAAGGTCCTGGGATCGAGCCTCGCTCGGCACATAGTTGAGTCCTTGGAGAAGGCTCTTTACTCACATTCTCTCACCGTACTCAGGTGTAAAATGAGTACCTGGCCGTTAACAGCGTTGTCTCTGTCCCAAAAATTTGTAATATCGCCTGACAGGCGTCATGTCTCGTCCTACATGTTATGTGTTGCTGTTGGCCAGGGACCCCTTGTAAAGCGCTTTAAGCACGTTTAGTGGATATTGCGCTATATAAAAGCTCAAGTTAATATATTGCTTCTGGCTCTTTTTATTGTATTGTTTTTTTTTGTGCGGCAATGTGGTCTAGTGGTTTGACACTTGCTTTTGGATCGGAAGCAGGTCCTGAGTTTGAGCCTCGTTCGGCGCATAGTTGAGTCATTGGAAAAAGTTCTATACTCTCACATTATCTCACCGGATTAAGTGTTAAATGAGTGCCTGATCGTTAACAGCGCTGTCATGTCTCTGTCCGAAAAGAATGTAATATCGCCTAACAGGCGTACACGTCGGCTAGTGCAATGCGATCACCATCCTAATACTGCCCTTGACATTACAAAACAATGACGTCCTACAGGCTTAGTGATGCTGGTGTACAGGGACCTTTAAAAAGAAAGAATAAGGAGTCACTCAATTTTCTGACAATAAGCACAATAACCAAGGGCTTGATGGGTTGATCAATTCTTACTTATACCAGTGATGGTAGATGGCCCTTCTATCATTTTTAACTTTTACCGCACTAATCTGTGTTGTACTTTACAATAGGGATGAGATTAGCGGAAGAGTAGCGTCCTTTGATTGGACGTCACCCATAGTCTGTGACGTCACCGGCGGAAAAGTTATTAGAGAGAGAACGTCATGTTGGTTGTGCGCATGCGTCTCTTGCCCTCGAGGACGAGAGACACATGCGCACAACCAACATGACGTTCTCTCTCTAATAACTTTTCCGCCGGTGACGTCACAGACTATGGGTGACGTCCAATCAAGGGACGCTACTCTTCCGCTAATCTCATTCCCTATAGGTAAGGCTAAACCCATCACAGCTTACATGGCAAACATGGAAGGGATTTTTAAGTCCTTGACGTCATGCACTTCGTTCTCACTGAACCGTTGCACTATATAATTGTTACACACACACACACACACACACACACACACACATATTATATATATATATTATATATATATATATATATATACACACAAATATATATAATATATTGATGCTGTGCATCAGCCAATCTACTCACAACGTCCACCAGCCGGATATAACGTACCGACACACAAAAGTATGTGTAACATTGAACGTTTATAGACTGATTGATGGAATTTTGTGAGAACTACTCATAATAACGACTGGCTACGTACGTATATATATATATATATATATATATATATATATATATATATATATATATATATATATATATATATAGAGAGAGAGAGAGAGAGAGAGAGAGAGAGAGAGAGAGAGAGAGCGAGACTGTTTATCAGGTGAATGTAGCTACATGGAAAAGAATTAAAAATAAAACGAATTATAGACCATGACTATTTCGGTAATCAGACCTGAAAATGAGCACACGTTGGAAAAAGAGGAATGTAACAATTTCAAACTAGAACTGAAGGCTAAACGTGCAACCTTTCGGGCTGAAAACCTTTCTCAAGCCAAAAACAAAATCACCGAGTACGGTAAAACGTAATAAATAAACATGTACAAGACAGCCTTGAAAAACTAGCAATATTATATCAAACACGTCACGTTTCGGGCTGAAAACCCTTTTCAAGTCAAAAACAAAATCACTAAGTACGGTAAAACGTAATAAATAAACATGTACATGATAGCCTTGAAAAACTAGCAATATTATATCAAACACGTGACGTTTCGGGGTCAAACCGCTTCTCTAGCAAATACCAAAAACATTAAGTACTATAAAAATAACTGATGAACAATAATGTATATAAAAGTATTAAAAACATCCCCCAACATAAAAAAAGTACAAAATACGTGCTCAAAAACCTTCTTCAGTCAATAACAAAAAAACATTAAGCACGGTAAAAAATAACTGATGAACAATAATGTATATAATAAAAACATTGAAAAAGAATAAAAATATCAAACAGAGAACGTTTCGGGCTCAAACCGCTTCTCCAGCCAATAACAAAAAGTACTTTTAAAACAGCTGATGAACAATAATATAAAAGCACCAAAAGAGAACAGAGGACTAAACACGTAGCGTTTCGGTTCAAAAACCTTCTTCAGCCAATAACATACATCACTTAAAAAAAAAATTAAAAAAAAAAATACTTGAGCTTTTATAAAGGGCATAGTTCAGTAAACGGGCTCAGAACACTTTACAGGGGATTCCTAACTAACAGCAACACTAAAGATGACGAGGACGAGACAAAAAGTCTGTTAGGCAATATTGCATAACTTTTTATCGGACAGAGACAGCGAGAGTCGTCGAGGGTAGAGGAGCGCATGTTTGGTACTAAGTATGAAAGCCATATTTTAGTGTGACTGGGCAGTTCAGTCGGCTGTGCGACTGCCCGCTGTCCTCTCTCTCTCTAAGTCTCTCTCTCTCTCTCTCTCTCTCTCTCTCTCTCTCTCTCTCTCTCTCTCTTTATCTCTCTGTCGGCTAGGCGGAGGGTGTCGTTACTGGATCCTGAGTTTGGCACTGACCCCGTGACTTTTTTCCCTCTGTTTTCATCTGGCCCTTCTCCAATTCCCATTTTTTAAATCGTTTTAAAGTGACTTTTATAGGCTGATGAAGTGCTTTGGGCTCTAAACATTGAGTGTAAAGTTATATCTGATGTGCTTCTTCAGAGCTCTGCTATTCATTTCTGTGCATTACATTTTCCAAATATCTTTTTAATAATATACATCTATCAAGGTGCGTTTTGGTGCTTAATTTTGTTTTTTTTTGTTGTATTAAACGGAATAAATAAATAAAGCGAAGGAGTGTAACAAACTAAACAAATTCTTAAGCAAGCGTAAACAGCTACAGGCCTTTGCCTTCAATAATAATTGAAGTCAAGAATTAAGATGGCGTTCGTGATCTCATTTTAGAGGGACACTTTCCGCACGTTCCTCGAGGTAGCTTCAATTTATATTGTTATTTTAACCGTGGATCTTTTGTTTGACGTTTATTTATTAACTTTGTCAGGTGCATTGTAATTGTAAAAAGCTGTAAAACAAATTACCTTGATTGATTGGTAAAAGTTTACAATTCTCTAATATAACCCTTGTTTTGGTTCTTCGCTGCCATTGCCGTTGATGTATTGAAAGATAGTGCAGAAATCCTAGGTTGTGTTTTTCCTATTAGTTTGGTTATTGTTTGCTAAAAGTCCTAGTGCTTTTCCTTCTAGGGTTGGTTAAAGGTACAAGGTCATTTATTTTCTTTATTTTTAAATTATTTTTTTTTGGCAAGACTTCCATAGTTTCACAGCACTTTTATTATTTAATCTTTTAGCGATTATGGAATTTAACTTTGTTACAATGCCCAATAAATATTCTACTATTAAAGATTTGAAAAAAAGTATTGTGATTTTCTAATTGCAAAAACATTGGTTGAATCGGTTGCCGTTCACGACTCCGGCCGACGCCATTATTACTTACGGTGTTTCCCATCAGTTTCGATATTGTAAGTGATGGCCCATATTATGTTTCATCTGGTTTTAGTATCTCTAGTTTGGGTTGAGGGGTGGGGTTTGGAGTGTTTACCCTGATTAAAAAAAGGTGTGTGTGTGTGTGTGTGTGTGTGTGTGTGTGTTGGGGGGGGGGTCGGTGGTCATCTCCTCTGATAATTAAAAAAAAATCCCCTCATTAAGTGCTGTGAGACTAGGGTTAGTTAAAGGAATACTTGATCGTTTCCCTGAGTTTGAGGAACCCGCAAAAGGCCTCTATTTTAGAACTTTGAAAACGTGAACTGCCGTCCTCTGAAAAGACTTGTATTTAAAAATTGGCAAGAAACTTCAAACATCGATCGCTTTCAAAATGAACCTTATTTAGCAAAAACTCTCAAACCAGGTACCTCATGAGGAGACGTGGATCATTTAAATCGATCAATATTTGAAGGACGAGTTTTCAGGCCAATGTTTTAAATACGTGTTTTACCAGCGTACGACTGGACCAAGAGAGACTTTTTCCTCTCTGTAAATTTGCAGCATTTATTTGGAGTCATCTTAAAAGTGACCTAGTTGCAGTTATTTTTCAGTTTTAACCACTGGACCTTTTTTTTTATCAGTAATGAAATAATTCCACGAAATTCGATATAGACTATTTGGTCAAAACTTGTGATACATTGTGACTCAAAACGGTTTTGTTTTATTATGGTATGAGCAAAGAGATGCAGATTGCATTTATAGACAGACACATATAAATTGGGATACATTTCTATACTTTACGGCGGAAAGAGCCTGCGGCACGTTCCTCAACCTGATGGAAACAACCCACGTATTTCTCTAACCCTAAAAGAAAAAAAAAACGTATTGCCTTTAACTAACCCTAATTGGAAAAACAAAAATCCTAGAACCTTTACTAAGACCCATATCTAAACCTTTTATAGAAAAACACACACACACACACCCAGACCTCGAGCCAGCCCTAATAGAAAAAAAAGCCCTAGGACTGCTCTGTACCACCTTTCAATACTTCAACGACAATGGAGTCGGAGAACTAAAACACAATGGTCATATAAGAACATTTTAAGCATTTACCAATCTATCAAGCTTTGTTCTACAGCTTTTAAAATGCTACTAAAATTGACACCTGGAATAAATAAAGGTCTTACAAAGAATCCACGGTTAAAATAACAATATTATAAAGTGAATCTACATCGAGGGAAGTACTAGAAGCTCACAGAAGTATAAATACAATTGTTTTACACGGACAGAATTGAAGTATTTTTAGTTTTTTGTCAGCATTTTTATTCTAAATTCACTTTTCCGTGTCTACTCCATCAGGCCTTAATACCATTTGGAAACGGTGAGTCACCGTTAAAGGGGCAAAATATTATTCTCTCTTAACTCACTTAACCCTAACACCGACTATATCCGTAGTTTACCCGGGTTACTTTTACCCCATGCCTATTTATTGCATTTTTCTGAGACAAATTGTAGGCGTAGTATCAAAGCTAATTTTAAAAGTTTTTCCATGTTAATGATAGGTGAATAAAACTATCTATGTACATGCTCAATTTAAATACATTTTCCAATTTTGAAAGTAGCAAAAATCTCTAGGATTGAGTGAGTTAAGACATACAAAGATAGCTCAGTTAAAAGTATAACAAACAGTTTTAACGAAACCACTTTATCAGAATATTATATTATAGGGCTACACAAAAGAGATATTATTTTATTCAATAAAAACAAACAACCAAACATCATGAGCCCGAAGGAAAACGTGGAAGTCACGGACAACAACTGCAAATCCACAATCGACCTGGTTTTCAAAGTGTTCGCTCCAAGCCTTAACCGTATGATTCATCGGATGTACCTGCTCGGATCGCTCCAACAAATGGGAGCCTGGAACATTCAGGACGCCGCCCAAGCATTTCCTACGCCAGGTTGGTTTTTACTGGAATCCCTTCATTTCTTGAAGTTTGCATACTAACTTTGCGCACCATGTTTTATGTAATTTTTATTTCGAGGATCAGACCTCTGATGTCATCAATTAAATAAAACAAGGTGTGCAAAGCTCGTATGTGGACTTCAGAGGTTTGATCAGCTGATTGTGAAAATCGGGCTTCAGAGGTTTGATCAGCTGATTGTGAAAATCGGGCTTCAGAGGTTTGATCCTCCGATCATCGACTTTGTGCTGAACATTGAAATTTTAGTCAAATTATGTGAAGCTTGGCGTTTATTTCTTTCCGTTAATGTGGAGAACTAATACTATTTCTTTCTTACTTTGCAAAATTAACAGAAAAAAAAGCACACAAAAAAAAAAAAAAAAACAACAAAAAACAAAAGCAAAAAACAAAACAACAACAACAAAAAACCCCAACAATTTGTATTGACTATATTTGTCATTCTAATCACAGTTTTCGGGGCTCAATTCAAACAATTAATTTGTATTGACTATAATTGTAATTCTAATTACTGTTTTCGGGGTTCAAGTCAAACTAACAATTTGCATTAACTATAATTGGACTTCTGATTACAGTTTCGAGGATAATTTCAAACAAACAATTTGTATTGACTATAATTGTAATTCTAATTACTGTTTTCGGGGTTCAAGTCAAACTAACAATTTACATTAACTATAATTGGAATTCTGATTACAGTTTCGAGGTTCATTTCAAACCAACAATTTGTATTGACTATAATTGTAATTCTATTTACTGTTTTCGGGGTTCAAGTCAAACTAACAATTTGTATTAATTATAATTGGAATTCTGATTACAGTTTCGAGGTTCATTTCAAACCAACAATTTGTATTGACTATAATTGTAATTGTAATCACAGTTTTCGGGGTTTAATTCAATCCATTAATTTGTATTGACAATAATTCTAATCACAGTTTTTTGGGGCTCAATTCAATCCATTAATTTGTATTGATTATAATTGTAATTTTAATCAAAGTTTTCGGGGTTCAATTCAAACCATACCAACAATTTGTATTGACAATAATTGTAATTGTAATCACAGTTTTCGGGGTTCAAATCAAACCAACAATTTGTATTGACTATAATTCTAATTCTAATCACAGTTTTCGGGGTTCAATTTAAACCACTAATTTGGATTGACTTTAACTATAATTGTAATTCTTAAAACAGAGAACAAGTCCGTATAACATTTCAATGTGCGGCGATGTGGTCTAGTGGTATGGCACTCGCTTTCGAACCGGGAGGTCCTGGGTTCGAGCCTCGCAACCAAAAAAAAACAACAAAATAAAACGAAACAAAACAACCCCCCCCCCCCCCCCCCCCCCCCCCGAAAAAAAAAACAACAAAAAAAAAAAACCAAAAAAAAAAAAAAAAAAAACCCAACCAATCAAATATACAAGAATACAAACAAACATATAAAACATATAGGCTACCAAATAAGGTATGCATACATAGTTGATACAGAGTCAATCACTGCATTTTTTTTTTTTTTGAACAGGGGAGGCTACTGGAACTTTACCTATCTGTCATTTTAATAGAAAGGTTGTTTCCCTTGAAAATGGATAAGATAAACCTTGTTTAAAGATAAACTTTTTTTTCTGGTCTCAATGAGTTTGTCATAAGCAGACTCCATTGCATTTGACTTTAATCTCAATATTCTTTATCTTGTTCATTTCGACACGACATCACACCCGGATGACGTCACGGATCACGTATACCGTCCATATAGTTTTCTGCGAAATGACAACATATCCGGATGACGTCACGGGTCACGTATACCGTTCATCTAGTTTATTCCGACATGACATCAAACCCGGATGACGTCACGAGTAGTTTTATGAAAAATCTATTTTTGTGCAGGGAACATTCTGGAAATGGCGGGTAAGGAGGGAGTTAACAATGGCTGCCTAAAAACAATAACAACGAGCTGAGTGACGTCAATTTCGTTGCATTCTATAATCTCCACACTGTATTTCTATATTTTTTTTTATGCCCACAGATTTCCACACGTGGAGAGTGGACATCAGGAACGTTCCCATCCACTCATCGTTTGAATGGTCCTGGGTCAAGGCCAGGTCAAACAAGACCGATGTCAAATGGGAGCGAATGGTCAAGCGAAACAGAACCGTCGATTGCTTTGGGGGAGTGATACACACCATATATGGAGATGGAGAAGAGGTGGGTTGGATCCGACGTCCACATATTATTTGTAGGTCTATTAACCTAACGAAATTAACCCTCTCCTTACCAACTACAGGAAAATTGTCACATTTGTTACGGTACCATGAACATTTTTCTTAATCATTAAAAAATGTTTGAGAAATCTTTGTTTTATAAAGCTTGTTAACCTATACAAAAATATGATATCTAGTATACTTATTTCTTATGATTTTTAGCGTAAAAAGTCATTCTATGTTGGTTAGGTAGAGCATTTCTGGAAAAAAATCATAAAAACACTCGGTAAGGAGTTAAGGGCTTGATTTAACATTACTGTAAATTAATGACAATATTTTACGTAGCCACCCTGGGTTGAGAATATTTCGTTTACAACAACGAGCCCATATATAATATATTGGGTCATCAGAGCTGCAAATAAGTATACGTGGTTACTCATGGCCTAACACTGAATGCGCCAAAGTGGTCTAGTGGTATGGTTCTCGCCTCCAATTCAGAAGGTCCGCGGTTCGAGTCCCGCTCTGAGCGTCACATAATATTTGACTCTTTGAAAAAGGATATTTACTCATATTCTCTCACCGTATTCAGGTGTAAAAACGAGTACCTGGTCGTTAGCAGCGTTGTCTTTCTTTTCTGAAAAAAATTGTAATATCGCAAAATCAGGCATCATGTTTCGTCCTACATGTGAAGTGTTGCTTTTGGCTTGGAACTAGTTGTAAAGCTCTTTGAGTTCGTTTAGTGTCCGACTTGAAAGCAGCGTTGATAAATTAAAAAATAAACTGAAAACCTATCTCTTTGGGAAGTATTTAAATTATATTATGCCAGGAATTATTGCACAGCGTATACGTTCGTGCGTTTGTGTGCGCGTGTATATATATATATATATATATATATATATATATATATATATATATATATATATATATATATAGTGTGTGTGTGTGTGTGTGTATGTGTGTGCACTCGTGTATAAATTCAGTTAAGTGTGTGTATGTATGTATATGTCTGTGTATATATGTTATGTGAAGCGCTTCGAAGCTTCGGCATAAGCGCTATATAAATGTACATTTATTATTATTATTATTATTATTATTATTATTATTATTATTATTATTATTATTATTATTATTATTATTATTATTATTATTATTATTATTATTTGTATCTTTTTTGGGAAATTGTATTTATTCTCCCAAATCAAACATAAATGGACTTAACCTAAATCTCATGATCATACGGGTTCCGTTTTATGAGGATGAATGAGGACTCCAAAAATAACATTGTTGTTACGTTGCGTCGGGTTGAGAATATTTCCTTTACAACAATGAGCCCATAATAACTTGGGTCATCAGACCTGGAAATAAGTACACGTGGTTAGAACGTAATTTTTGTGGACTCATAGCTGAAAGGGGGATGTTTCGGTGCTGTGCAATTATTTGTACGCTGATTGAAGAGGCTCTTGGAGCCCGTGGCTTACTAGGTGTTCATTTCATTGTTGGAGAACAACTTTTTCCGGTGACTTTGATATATTACGGTAAGTTGGAACTCGGCTTGTAATTTTTCAAGTTTACCAAACCGAGCCCTTGTTTTTTGTCAAAGAGAGGCTTAACAACAGGGGCGTGGCTATATTGGTTGATTTGGTGCCTGGCACCGCATCCATTTTAAAAACTGGATTACAGCGTTTATAAAAAAAATAAAACTGAGAAATGGTAAATAGGAATGCCGCCTCTGGCTTATTTATTGAGTGAGTCTTTTCTTTAAATTGTTTTCTTTCTTTTCTATTTACAAATATACCATGTTTTAAGTAATTTTCTTCAGATTCTGGCACCACCTTATACTGTTAGCATGCCACGTCACTGCTTAACAATGGCCGTTCGGTATTTTTTAGAAAAAAATTACTTGTTCCAAAAATTTATTGATTATATTCGAGTTAGATGGTACTATATCATATATACAGGTCGACAACGTGTGTAAGTGGCAACTCTTACTTTCAGACTCACCGAGTAGTTTTAGTGATTTTTTCACATGTGACTTCTTACCATTGAAATGATAAGAAATAGCAATTGTTACTATATGGCAATATAAGAAATTTTATTCAATCTCCATCATAGCCAATAGAAATATACCCATAGTTTTATCTTTTCGGCTATCATTTCAATTGCCACCACTAAGTTCATCCCGATATCATACCGTTTTGAGACAGTGGATCTCATATGTAACACATCTTCCCAGAACGGTATTTTGTCAGGATCTAGGGAAGTCAAAAAGTGATGATAAAAGTCACAATAACTCAACATATAAAGTTTGTTTTTGTTTTTGTCAGTTTAAGACATTATACTTATAATAGAATACAATATCCGAACTCACGTCTTAGTTTTATAGCTATAGAAGGAACAACTTTGACGCCAGTCAGCTATTTGTTATTGTTTTTAGGCAGCCATTTTAAAGATACGTTCGCACTAAATTGCATACATAAAGCTATAAACGTTCAAGGTTACATTCAGTTTTGTGTGTTGGTACGTTACATCCGACTGGTGGATGTTATGGTTTTTTTCTAAACACAAAGCATCATTTCGCCATAACACCGTTTACAGACGACGGGCCATTTATTTTTAATCTTTATATTTATTTACATTGAATATGGCTGTGCGGTCTCGCTGACGCTTGCCGTGAATGTGTGAGTCATTTCGAGTTCGTCAGTCTGTTTCTATTATCCTGTTAGTAATTTGCCTCCATAAATCTCTGTCTAGTGCAAGTGTTCTTAGCTTTAGAATATCATCATGTGTGTTAAGGTGCTGAGGCAGTTGGATGTTTCATTGAGTTGTTGAAATCAGTTTTTCGGTTGTTGTTTCTAAATGTATTTGATATTTGATATAGATATTCACATTATTTAAACAATTTAAACATTATTTTTAAACAAGCATAATATAATTGTCACGTGCCCAGGTATTCGTCCAATCAGCAACGTACGCCGAGGTGGGCACCTATCGCAAAGTGGACCAGGGACAATACTTGGCGCTGACCGGATGTTCACAGACCACCGGGGCATGGAACATCGAGAAGGCCGTTAAAGCCACTGGTGAATGAATGAATGAATAAATAAATAAATAAATAAATAAATAAATAAATAAATAAATAAATAAATAAATAAATCAATAGATAAATAAATAAAGAAAGAAATAGACAGATACATACATAAATAAATAGTTTTGAAATGAACATCAATATATATGACATTTTCACTAATTTTACCAAGCTGAATGGTATGGTTCCATATCTGACCCACGTATTGGACAGAAAACTCGCAATCCAATAACGATCGATTCAAATGACCTTCATCTTGACAAAAATTCTAAACCTGGGAAGCAAGGAAGACTTCGCAAGGTCCCAAGTTTGAGAGTTTTTTTGCCAATCTCCATTTCACCTGGGAGCGATTCGACCCCTTTGATTATGAAGCGTGTGATCTACCACCTAAGCTAGCGGGAAACCCATTCCTTCTATATGTTTACTAATAATATCTTAAAATCACTCCCCCCATCCCGCCTCCCAGAATACCCACGCATGTCAGGTTATTGGAGAGTTCAAATTGCCTTCGACTCCAACAGCTCACTGCAATTCAAATGGGCTATTCTCAACGAAACCAACAAGTAAGTGAAATGAACATATTGAAAAGCAAAATAATCGCAGATTTTTTACAACCGCGATAATTTATTAGTGTGATCAGTGACCAACAAATAAAGTACATCATGAAAAACTACATCTTTCTCTGACTGAACAAGCAATGACATGATGACATTTTTTTGAGTCTAAGTGTTTGATATTCAGATAAAGAACTGAACAAGTGTGGACGAAAGGTGCCAGACAAAGCAACAAAGACAAATACAAGGAAAAAAAAATCCCCAAAAACCAGTCGACGAGAACAATATAAGAAAAAAAAATGCCCAAAAATTAGTCGAGGTCGAATGATTTCTTGGGATTTTTTTTAGTAATAACGCATTAGGAGAGTATACCACATAGATTTAACTAAATCCGCAAACTTTAATGGAGCGGGGCTTGTCTCAACAAAACCAACATATAGATAAAATAGACACATACATAGATACATACGACATGCTATTTTATAGTTAAAGCGCGTTATGAGAGTAAAACATTGGATAAGATCAGCATCCTTAAATTTAAGTGGCCTATTCTCAACGAAAGCAACAAGCAGGTAACATAAATACGTGCATTGTGTGTTGCTGACATTTTCCATAAAAGCTATTTTTAGTAACAGTGCGTTAGCAGAGACTCATATAGCCTTTTGGTTCCAGTTACGTTCTGAGCCCAGCAATATATAGTCCTTGAGACAGGCTCTTTACTTACATTCTCTCACCGTACTCGGTATAAGAGAGCACTTGCTTCACACGCAAAGGGACCAAGATCAATCCCGAGTGAAGTCGAGATTTTTCTGCCCTTCTCCCCCCCCCTGTCCACCCAGCAGTGAATGGGTAGCTGAGTCTGTTAGATTTGGCGGAAAGTACTTTGCGATAGACTAGCGGCCTATCCAAAGGATAGCAAGCAATTGCTTTTGCCCATTTCAAGCTATAGAAACCGGGATTAACACCGGCTCCATGGAACTAACGGCTCTGAAGGACTACTCGGTATAAGAGAATGTTGCACAATATAAATGTTCTTTTAAAAATTTATTTGTGATAATAAATCAGTTTTTATCCTCTTACCTCTAAATCATCTATACCTAATATAGTTTTGGGAAAGTGGGTGGCATTTTTTGTCTTTTTTCCCTTTTGCCCTTGTTCAGACAACTACATATGATTGAGAAAGAGGACCATTTCCTGTACGGCAGACAAACGTGGATGAGGGTTGTCGCGCCATGGAACGTGCCTCGCGTTTTTGTTGAAGACACGCCCATCTGTTTGGAGCCCATGGATCACGTGATGGGAAGGACGGACGTGTTGGTCAACGCCAAAAAAGCGCACACTGAATCGATTAGACAGTGGTTGAAAACAGGTATAACTAAGATTATCTGAGGTTTCAACTTGTTTCCATCATTATCTATCTATCTATCTATCTATCTATCTATCTATCTATCTATCTATCTATCTATCTATCTATCTATCTATCTATTTATCTATCTATCTATCTATCTATCTATCTATCTATCTACCTATCTATCTGAAGATCTCTCTATCTATTTATTAATTGTATTGTGATAAAAATATGATACAAAGAGTGCTCGACATATTTCTTCTTCTTCTTCTTCTTCTTCTTTCTTCTCTTCTTTTCTTCATTAAGCCAAAGCATCGTGATATTGCATGGCCGATTTTCAGTAACAGGTTTTGAGGAAGCAAGAACGATTATTTGAAGTCATCATCGAACTTATAGCACCGGAGCATTATTATTAAGATATTTCTACGATATTTAGTCTACACTTGGCCTCATCAGGTCTGTCGTGACTGATAAGTTGTTTGTTGTCGCCTACTGTTGAAGTGATGCCGGAGGTTCAAAGTTAATTGATAGGTGTTTTCCCATATGCAGACAGCTGTTGTATATTTTTTAGTGTTGGATGTGGCTCAAGAGATTTATGATGTGTATTTTTCTTCCAGGCATAAACTGCATTATTTTGACGATCTTGTGTATCCTATTGTTTTTGATAAAATTTTCCATAAAATACTGTGGTATAGCTTGTTGTCTTTGAATTTCCAAAGATGTTCGCTGAGTTTTCTAGATGTTTTTTGTTGTTGGTATTTCTAAAAGTTGAGTTATGGAGTTTGTATCTGGTTTTGAAATTATTTTTTGTTAGTCCTAAATATTTTTCCTGCTTGTTTGTTTTAGTTTCGGTGACTGTGACTTGGTATATTAGATTTAATTATATGCATTGTTTATACAATGGGCAAGGTTCCTTCTTTCTGCAGTTGCATTTTATGGTGGGTCGGTTTTGTTATTGTCAGTGTTTTTAAAAATATTTTTTGTTGTGGTTGAAATTATTTGTTAAATGTTGCGCAAACAAGAATAGCTTATTTGTTTTATCGTATTTCTATTAAGTATCTTACATAGCTTTTTTTGGGAAGCTTGTATCAATTAGTTTCAGGAACTGTTGTCCAAATGTTGGTGCTCACCATTTTGACGCAAGGTGGTTTGAACAAAATAATACGCCGTTTTCTTATTTTATGTTTTATCTATCTATTTATCTATCTCTTTATCTAGCTATCTATTCATCCATCCATTCATCTATCTATCTATCTATCTATCTATCTATCTATCTATCTATTAATCTATCTATCTATCTATCTATCTATCTATCTATCTATCCATCCATGTATCTCTCAAGCTAGCTATCTATCCTAGCTTTTTTATCTATCTATATATCTATCTATCCTTCTATCTATCTATCTATTTATCCATCTATCTATTCTTCTATCTTTTTATCTCTCAATCAATCAATCAATCAATCAATCAATCCATCAATCAATATATCTATCTATCTATCTATATATCTATCTATCTATGTATGTATCTATCTATCTGTCCATCAATCTATCCATCCTTCTATCTTTTTATCTATCTATCTATCTATCTATCTATCTATCTATCTATCCATCCATGTGGTCTAGTGGAAGTAGTAGCGTTTGGTTTCATCTCCACGCATGACGTCTCCAGCTTGTAGTTAAATTCGTTATCATCATCATCATCATCATCATCATCATCATCATCATCATCATCATCATCATCATCATCATCATCATCATCATCATAACCTTCATCATCTTGAATTTCGTTATCATCATCATTATCATCATTATCGTCAAACATCACCATCGTATAATCAACGTTCTTTTAATTAGATTCCAAAACCAAATCGCTAGCCCTCGTGTCCATTAGCAACGTACGAACACCCAAGCCCGCCCAGCCACCCAAGAACGCTCCCAGGAAGACGAACGTGGAGAAGGCCAAGGAAGCCCTGAAGAACTTCATGGCGTTAACGGTCACAGAGTCGGACAGCAAGTTGTCTGGCAACAGCCTAGGGTCCGCTTCCAACAGGGTGCCCACCGTTCTACCGCTCGAAAACGTGGACGGTAAGAAATTATTATCTTATCCGACTTATATCTGCAATAAGAATGATCTATATTAACTTTCCACGAGCTCGAGGTCATTGGTCACATTGCAACGTGTGTTCAAAGTGACCCACATAGTGAAACGTGTTCACAGCTTTTGAAATATCTAACATCACGATTGGTCATTCTGTTTAGCTTGTGTATGGGTATGTTTACAATTTTCATTAACACAGCAGCGTGCTAAGAAATATCTTATCGTTCGACAGCAACAAACCATGTGATTGAAAAACTCGGTAGGATGAAAACATGAATGTAGATCGCTCCCATTCATCAGTAGATTTTTTGACCAGTCAAAACATGGGAATTTGCGACACACCTTCAAACGTGCTCGGACAAACATAGTTGGTTGTTTATTGGATTGATGCATTGCTTTTATCCACCCCCGATTGGTGTCCGGGGTCCCTCAACTAAGAGGATGCAAGAATAGCCCAACGCCAAGCCAGCGTGTGACAAAAGGCAACTAATAGTGTGGGACTCCCCCTTTTTGAGTCACGTGGTCCTCCAGATTGGAGGTTGTCGAAGGGATAACATCCCTTCCGTAAAACTCAATTTGTTACAGTTAACAGACGGCAAATCAAATTCTCTTGGGCGACAGAAGAGTTTCTGAGAAGACAGAATTTATGTAGAGATACATAGAGATGTGATTAGACATGGGTCGTGATAAAAAATGTTAGCTAAAGATAGAGAGGAATGGAAACTGTTTGCATGCCAATACCCTGACCCAGGGTGAAGAAGGCAATGATGATGATAGTGATGATGATGCAGACTAAAAGTATTAAAAAAAAAGAGCTGAGAGACGTCATTTTCTTTCTATCGTTACCACCAAATGGGTGGTTAGTTATCGCACGATTTTCTCGATTTTAGTATAAACGTTTAAGTTTACAGATAGATAGTGTGCGCTTGGCTAAGAATCTCACAAAATTTCCATCCAGAAGTATACAGACCAACACACAAAACCCTGTGTAACCTTGAACTTTTCTAATCTGGTTAATACAATCTAATGAGAATTGTTCATAAACATGGATGAAAAAAAAAAACAATTTAAAAAAAAGCAATAACAAAGACCTGAGTGACGTCAACTTCGTTCTATCTATAAACGTTTAAGGTTACACATAGTTTTGTGTGCTGGTACGTTATATCCCGCTGGCAATGTTCAGAACTTTTTGTATTGACGCATAGCATCTATAATCTTTTGAGAACAACTTATAAAATGAGGGTCTCGATAGTTCAGTTGGTAAAACACTCGCTTCACACGCAAAGGGACCGAAATCGATCCTGGGGGCAGTCGAAATTTTTTTCTGATCCCCCTGTTCACCCAGCAGTGATTGGGTAGCTGGGTCTGTTAGATCTGTCGGAAAGTACCCAATTATGCACATAAAAAGACGCTAGCTGAACATCTCATTCTTGTATAAATCTATTGTCATTCTAATATTATTTATGCGGCTATGTGATCTAGTGGTATGACTCTCGCCTTCGGATCGGAAGTTCTTGGGTTCAGGAAACCGGTCTGAACGGCGCATAGATGAGACTCTTTACTGACATACTCTCACCATACTCAGGTGTGAAATGTATACCTGGCCGTATAACTGAGTTGTCTCTGTCCGCAAAAAAACCCCTCGTAATATCACCTAACATGCGCCACGTCTCGTCCTGCATGTTAAATGTTGCTGTTGGCTAGGGATCCATTGTACAGCGTTTTGAACCCGTGACCTCAAGAAGTCGGGGAGAGAAGGCTCTAGTTAGACTACGGTTTGCAGCGACTTTTTTGGAGGTCGTAGATAGCACATACGGTAAGTCACAATCTCCCCGGGCAGGCGGAGTTGTCGTACTAGTTAGGTCGCGGGTTCGATCCCCCATCGCCGCCGCGAAGTTTTTATTCTCTGTTGTCTTCTTGCACTTTCCTACTCACTTCATTTGTTTTTAGTAGATATTGTGCTATATAAATACTCTACTTTTTAAAATTATTCCTATCAGATCACGCTAAGAAAAGGGCTGAGAATGCCCGTCTGGTCCTTAACAAACAACAAGACAACGAAAGGAAGGCGTTTAACTCAACAATACCTATAAAGGGCAAAGGTCAAACTGTCATGGCCAAAACATCCGGTGAGTATCTTGATTTTCTAGAGGGAAGAAAAGTTGTGACGTCACACCCTCTACTTTTTCCGGTTCCAATATCTTTGGGAGTGTAAGAACCCAGTCTTTCGGAGGACTAATAGTAAATTGGTTACATATTGAATTATAAGGTGGCCTTATCATTTTAGTAAACAACAATGTGAAATTGAATGTAAGCTTCAATTTAATCTACGAAAACAGATAAAATGGACGTTTTGGTTTTCCCATTTATCAACAAAACAGGATGAATGAAACACAACAGACGAATGAGATAATGTTTAGTGGCGTTGTAATTCATCTTATTTTGTTGATAGGGGAAACCAGAAACGTCCATTTTATCTGTTTTCGTATATTAAATCGAAGCTTACATTCAATTTCATATTGTTATTTATTTCTTCGAGCTTCTAGCAGCACCATTTACATAAGTATTTTAGAAGCAGGACGTCTAGGGAGATTCTACGTATTTCCTTACTTGCTATATCCAGTGTCGTCCTCAATGACGTTGGCTGCCCGCACTCACTCTGCGATGACAAGTTAATGTCTGCCCCTTCTTCATGTCTGTTGACGGCATTGTACAGTTCTCTTCCATTTAGCCTATCCCTGTCCATTCCAGGATGTTATTTACATTACTAACTGGGCCTTGGTCTTCCTAATCCTCGCCTGCCCTCCATATTTTCCTTCATATTCCCTGCCGCCGATTTGTTTGTTTTATTTTTAGTTATGTGTTTATCTTTTCATAATTTTTATTACTGTTGTTCTTGTTGTTATTGTTGGCTGAAGAAGGATTTTCAGCCCGAAACATTTCGTGATTGGTATTTTGTTCTTTTTTTTTGTTGAAAATGTTATATTGTTTTAATTTTTTTCATGGCTTTAAACGATCTTAGAATGACACCCTTGGAGAGTATTTAAAACAAGGAAGCTTAATCCATATCATTAGATTCAAAGATCCAGGGGAAATATCCGAGATCGAATATGATCAGGTTACACACCAACAATCGTATAAAAGGAACAAAATTGACGTCACTCAGCTCTTTGTTATTGCTTTTTATTTTAGCCAGGAATTTTATGATTAGTTCACTAAATTCGATTACTAAGACTATAAACGTTCAAGGTTACATAAAGTTTCGTGTGTTGGTACGTGATATCCGGCTGGTAGATTCTGTGAGCCTTAAACCCTCTCCTTACCAGCCATTTTCAGGATTTTGCCCAAAACTTCATACCCAACTAACACAAAAATAGATTTTTTATCACTCAGACATGACATAATAGCACTAAAATTCTTGCGAGCCATAGTTTCTTTAGCAAAACATACTGCTCATTTTCTATAAATGTTATGATGTACGCAAGAAATTTGATTAAGAATAATGTTGGTTGTATCGTAACGAATGTGACGATTTTCCTATAGTTGGTAAGGAAAGGGTTAACCAAACGCATCCATATTGCAATGTCCATATTATGGGAAAGCCGGATGACAAATTCTGCAGAACTCTGAAAAACAAATCAAGTAATTTTTTTTTAAAACTCTCTAAACTGGGATTTCATTCAAAGCCCAAAGTTAGAACCAAAGCTAGAGCTGCCTAAATGAGCCAATAAAATGGAGATAAAAAACAAAGTGAGTAGATGTGACTCATATATAAGTGGCGCGCCACTTCTTGCATCCACACTCGACGCCCTTTCCTCACATTAACTTTATTTCTACATTTGACAAAATGTGATATTTTGTAAATTTACATATTTGTTTGTGTTTTTGTTTACTGTCTCCTGACGAAGGCCAAGGGCCGAAACGTTGTTTGTTTTGTGTTGTTCCCTTATATATGAGTCACATCTACTCACTTTGTTTTTTATCCCCAAAGTTAGAGACGTTTGTCAAAGATCAAAGGTACGGTTTTTGCTTCGTACTCAAAAGTTACCGAGTTCGACTACCCGCCTCGTTGTTTGGCCTTGAGCAAGTCACCTAGCCCTAACCCACTTTGCGGCGTTGCACCGCGGCTGACGCCTGGGTTGTTCCAGTCTACCCTTGGAATAGACCCTAGGGACAAATTTCCTCTTGGGGATGAATACCTGGAATTTTGTTTATTTTATTTATTTTATTTACCGATCATTATTTGTGGGACGATGTTTTGGTATAAAATTTGTTTTAGAGTGAGGGGAAAATTGCTTTCTATTCATTCAAATTTAAGACATTAACAAATGGATCTATTTTACTGGAACGACAAGTATAAAAGGAATGAAATTGACGTCACTTAGTTCATTGTTATTATTTTTCAGACCGCCAGTTGAATGATTAGTTCTCACTGTAGTATAGATAGTATGAAGTTGACGTCACATAGGTCATCGTTATTTCCTTTTGCCATCCGCGTTTATGAGTTTACTAGTATGCGCTTGGCTAAGTAGCTCACAACATTGCCATCCGGAAGAATAATGGACCAACATACAAAACTATGTGTGACCTTGAACGTTTATAGTTTGGTTATTACAATTTTGTGAGAATTACACATAAACGCGGATGGCAAAAAGCAATTACAAAGACATGAGTGACGTCAACTTCATACTATCTATATCAATCAGTCTATAAACATAAAAGGTAACTCATAGTTTTGACGGAATGTAAGTTTATTCTCATGAGTAAATGCTGTGAAAAATTTATCTTCACACATAGCATGAATATTAGAAATCTTGTAATCAGTGAATGACGGACCTGGTGCTAAATTTTTTCGTATATCCAGAAGTTTAAGTGCCGGTCAATTAAAAGATTTAGATGTGGTAACCAATAATAAAACATTTAATATAATCTTGTTTGTCATAGGGAAGAAACGTATGATGTCAAAAACTGGTTCCTATTTCATTGGAAGCGTAAAATCATTCTTCTGGACGACTAGATACAACCTTTGTTGAATTCAACTTCTGGTTTCAGAACTCTGATTGACATCTAATTTTTTCGTAAAAATATACGCTTGTCGTCAATAAAGGTTATCCACCCTCTCTCCTTTACGTCCCGTAATCCTAAGAGTCTGCCTATATATATATCATATATTATCACTGTCCAATCGCATCTCATCTCCCCCCCCCCCCCCCCCCCACATACCCCTCCTCCCCTCCTTTTTAGGTCAAGAAGGATGCGATGGCGACTCAGCGATGGTGTATGAGACAGACAGAGCAAATTCTGTCATCGGCATCTCCGAACCAGGCAAATCCGAGCATGTCTCAGAGGTCTCTGTTGAAGGTCTCTTCGACTTCCACGGACAAGAGAATCCGTATATTATTGAGGGTTTCAAACCAAAAGAAGAGCATTCGCTGTACGCAGATGTAGATGACGACTCGGGGTTTGACACCGTCTCCCAGAACGAAAACAGCTCTGAAATCACACCGTGCACCGATCCCTACGATCTTGGCTCTCAATCGGGATTGGTCGAAGAAAAGGAAATGAAACGATTTGTAGAGGACAATTTTAACGGTGACTTCTTCTCGTTTTATGCCGATAGAGTTTGCGATTTCGATAATCTGGGTCCGAAACTGGAATCTGTCCAAAGCGAAAGTAGAATAAATACTCCAGCATTTTACTATGGCGTGAAAGACTATTCGTCAACAATGATGTTTGAGGAGGACGACTATCTGGATTTCTTGTCTTCCAAAGTAACCGATGAAAACGACTACGCAGAGAGCTTTAAATTCGACTCAAATGTAGAAATAGATTACATTATGCCAGAGATTTTCACGCCCAAGATGCGGGTCGATAAAGTACAAGAAAAACTCAAAGAATTTAGGCGTTGTAAGGACAAATCTTTAGAAGAAGATTTCCACAAATACCTTCGTGGATTTAGACAAAAGAAGGAATTCGACGAAATTGGAGAAGCGGAAAATACTCGTATGGCCATGCGCATTGAGGATACGGATATCTTGGAAATGGCGGAAAAGAGAGCGATTGCCCGGATGCTGGAGAAGCATTGGGGAGCTACTGGAGATCACATGAAGAAATCGACGACCGAACAAGAAAAGAAGGACAGAGAGTTACTGGAGAAGCTGTCTCTCTCGTCGTCGTCCATCACGTTTAATCCTCGGCCATCCACCGTCTCTTTCGACTCCGGAGCAGGAGGGGTAGCCGATCTGATACCCTCCTCAGCAGGTCGGGTTGTGGTGGCCCAATACTCCTACACAGAATTGGCCAACGTGACGATTCCCCCGTCTGACAATGTGAATCACAGAGCTGTGGCCAGGAGAATTGAAGAGATTTGGGGGGCAACAAGAAAATCTTATTAGAATATAAATTTGGGAAATGTAGATAGCAATAAAAAAGTAAAACAGCTTCAAAAAAAAAAAAAAGACCAAAAGACCAAAAAAAAAAACAAAAAAAAAAAACCCCGGAAACTTTCTTCACTCAGAGCAAAAACGATATAACATAAATACATTATACAGCCGACTATTTGGTCTTTAACCTTCTCCTTACCACCTACAGCAAAATCATCACATTTGTTACGACACTATATGCATTTTTTCTTCGTCAAAGTTATTTTGTACATCACAATGATCTTTGTTTAATTAATAAGAACATACAGTTGTTTTGTAGAGAGATTGTTTGAGCTTTAAAAAATCAATTTTCTTACATTCAAAGTTGTGTAAAGCTGTTTTGGAAAATACTGAAAATAATCAGTGAAGAGAGAGTTAAGTAACGTATTTATGTTTTTATTGTTTGTTTTACTAGCTGAAGAAAGGTGTTGAGCCAGAAAGATTCCGTGTTTAGTATTTTTTTTTTCAAGCTGTTACATTCATTATTGCTTATTCCTTTATACAGCCCATAGCTTCTGGCAGATTAGAATCACTTTGACTTGGGGAAATATATAGGGCGATTGGTGGTGCTTAAATCCTGGGATTGTGTGTAAAAACACTACCGGGATGGAGGGAAAATGGGAAGGCATTGAAGAGTTCGCAATCTTGGGAGTTAAAGAATCACTTCCTTATTGATGGTATAACTTAAGTTTGAATACTCATGATATCCGCCAGTCGGATATAACGTACCAACTCCAAAAAAAAAAACAAAAACAAAAACAAAAACAAACCCAAACAAATAAACAATGTGTAACCTTAAACATTTATAGTCTGATTAATAAAATTTAGTGAAAACCACTCATAAAAATGAGCTTTCATGACTATTGTTGTCATTAATATTTCATTGCACTATGACCTTTGTACATTTATGATTCATTCGATCATGACCAATTTCCAATTCCCAGTATTCTATGATAGTATTTTTCGATTTTACATTGCCGTATTGATACATTTTTTCTTACATTCAAAGTTGTGTAAAGCTGTCTATCAATGATACAATGCAAACTATATGAGATTCTGTAATATAAACTATTGTATAAGGCATTTAAAGGATAATTCCTATATTAAGCCTTCAGTAAGATAAGATAAGATAAGATAAGAAAAGATAAGATAAGATAAGATAAAAAATGGCTGGCTAAAAGAACCGAGTGACGTCAACTTCGTTCTATCTATATATCCCTCTGATGAACTCACGAGTATTACTTCTCATCAAGAATAATCCTTCAATACAACAAAGGGCGAGAATGGGGAAGAAAATTCGTGACGTCATACCTTCTACATTTATGGTTCCTCTTTTTCTGGAGGACAAGTAATGAATAGGTTACGCAGTGAAACATAAGGTAGCATAACTATAATTTAAGTACCAAAATATATAGGCAGTTTACGGTGCGTAAAAGAGCGAGGATGGATGGCGTTTATTTATGACCAACATGGATTATACAAGGTACCATCAACTGGGGTAACTTGCCCCAAGGGGAAACTTTGCCTCTTGAATTTTGGACCAATAAGAGATTATTTAGTTCTGCGCCAATTATTTCCTGTAATAAAAATTCAAGTCCTTTAACTCTCTCTTTACCACCTACAGCAAAAATCGTCACATTTGTTACGACACTATACACATTTTTAAAATTCAGATTTATTTTGTACATCACAAACTTTGAAGAATGATCTTTGTTTAATTAATAAAAAACATAAAGTTGTTTTGTTGAGAGCTTTTTTTGAGTTATAAAAAAAAAAAAAAATTTCGCCGGGAAAGCCTGCCATTTGGGAAAATACCGAAAATGATCGGTAAGGAGAGAGTTAAAGGAAATAATACCTGCAACAAAGCTTGGATTATTCAAAATGCTTCAACTTCACAGAGGCAAAAAAAAAAAAAAAAAAAAAAAAAAATAGCACTACGATATAGCTTTATTTTTTTCGTGATTACTATTTGATACTCAGCTGCAAGAAGCTATGGACTGTAAAAAGCAATAAACAAAAAAGAATACAAAAGAAAAAAAATACCCAACACGAAATATTTCAGACTCAAAATCCTTCTTCAGTCAACAGTTATTAGCTGAAGAAGGGTTTTTTTGGAGGCTCAAAACGTTGAATTTCTTTTTGGTATTTTGTGTCTTTTTGAAGTTGTTATATTACATAGTGGTTACCATTTATGAGTTTTTCAGAGACAATAATTTACTGCAGGGTTTTGCAGGCTTTTTTGTTGGTTGCCGTATTTGGTAATTTAAAGAGACAATTTCCTACAGGATGCGGCATTGTATTTATTGGTTGTCGTTTTGGCTGTTTAAAGAAATAATTTTCTACATTATACGGCACGGTTTTAAACGTTTGTCGTTTCGACGTTTTTAAATTAAAATGTTCTACCTCTTCTAGTACCCTGTAAATGGAAACTAGTTTGGCATTCTGTTTATATATTTGGCTTATTTTTTTTTTTATTACTTCGTTCACATTTTTATAAAATACATGCCCTGTTTTCCCAAAACTATACTATGCCGGAATGAACCTGATATGATGAAAAGTAAACTTTATGTTAAAATATTCAGAGAGATGATATATTTACATTTTGCTTCATGAAGAATGTAAATCATTTTTTTTTCTGAATGAAACAAATAAATACATAAGTACACGTTTTCTATTATTACTATATCTGATTGTAAGATAAAAACTGGCCAAGTAATCAATCCCGTCATAAAACAGTTTTGGGTTAATGGCTTGCAGACGACGTGCACTTATTTGCAGGTATGATTCCCCAATTCCATATGGGCCCATTGTTGTAATGGGAATCTCAAACAAAAAATGATGTAAAATATTGTCCATTACAACAATGTTAAACTAGGCTCATAAGTGGATTCACTTGTCAGACCTTCATACATGTACACGTCGGTTGAAGATCAATCACAATTTTAAAATAAAAAAACAAAATTATTGCATTATACACATATGATTCTACCAGATTATTATGGCTGCCGTTTTGGCGTTTTAAAATAAAAAGATTAAAAATATTTTGGCTTTTCTCTCTCCAATATTTCTATCAATAATTTACTGTATCCTGCCGTGGCCATCGCAAACTAACGGCCTTATACTGACCAAAAGATTACGTCACAAAAGAAGACGATCCAGTAGAAAGTAAAAAGTGAGTTGTTGGGGGAAGGGGGGGGGGGGGGGTGGTCAGAAAAAAATCTCAATCGACTGCATTCGGAATCGATCTCGGTCCCATTGAGTGTGAAGCGACTACTCTACCAACTGAGCTAGCGAGACCCCATTCGAACCATAAATCTGAATGTAATATGTTCTAGTCTAGCAGTCTATCCAAATGATAGCAAGCAATTGCTATTGTCCGTTTCACACCGTTGTAGATAACGGGAAATAAACTCCCGCTCTATGGGCCTAATGGCTCTGATGGACTACTTTAAAAAATCCACTAAACGTGCTCAAAGCTTTTTACAAAAGGTCCTTGCTCACAACAACACGTAACAGATCGAGACATGACGTCTGTTAAGCCATATTACGATTTTTCCAACGGTGTTAACCCACCAGGCACTCACATTTTACATATCAGTGCGATGAGAGAATGTGAATAAAGAGTCATTTCCAAGGACTCAACTATGCGCCGAGCTGGACACGATCCCAGGACCTTCCCGCCCGAAAGCGCAAGTATCATAGCACAAGACCACGATTTCCCCGTAAATTATCATTATCAAAAACATCAAATGCCATTTCCTGTCAGTCGTTAAACACTTAAACAAAAAATTATATCTGGTCGCTTTATTTTGTGATGCTATGCGTTTAGGTAAAAACTCACAACATCCGCCAACCAGAAAAAAATTTAACATATCAACACACAAAACTGTATGTAACATTTAACGTTTATGGCTTGATTGATATAATTTAGTGGAGAACTTAAAAATCTGTCTAAAAATGTATAACAAAGAGCCGAGTGATGTCATCTTAATGGCTGTCTAAACACAACCACAGAGAGCGCTGTGATGCCAACTTCATTCTTACCATTTAGACAATTCATAATATTACGTAGACATTATTTTTAAAATCTCTATAATAGGGTGAAAAGTCGTGACGTCACACGTTCTAATTTTCCGTTCTAAAAACAGAGATAGCAAAAACTACAATCCCACGATGTGTTTTCTCTCACTATGAAAAATAAAACATATATTATAGAATTTGGCCATCATAAAAGCCTTTAGAAAAAAGACTTAGACCTAGGACTTATATAAAATCCCAGGTTTGAGAGATCTTGACAAGATTAAAGCTAGTAATATCGTCCTTTATTGGGATGACGAGTTTACTGTTCAAAATTGTCTTTAAAAAAAAAATGTTTTATCAGAGTTAGATTGTATTGTTGATTATACCCCTTTATGAATTTAGTACACAAGGGAGGCAACCGTGTAATAACAAGAAACTGTAGAAGTAATGAATGAGTTAAGTACCTGGATTATCTTGATTTTATTCTTCGCGACGTTTCGGTAATTTACTTACAACATTCAGCCAGTCAAAGATAACGAACCAACACACAAAACTTGGAGAGGGCTCTTTATTCACATTCTCTCACCACATTCAGGCGTGAAACCATGAGTACTACCTGGTCGTTAACAGCATTTTCTCTGTCAAAAATTGTTCTCTTTTTCTATTTTTAAGCTGTTACATTCAGCTCTTTTTACTTTTGTTTTTTTTTTGTTTGTCTGTTTACAATGCATTACTTTTTAAAAAGTTAAAGCGTGTAGAACTTAGGCGATACTAAAATGATAGAAGCTCTCTGCCGTCTATTGTTTGTTTTTTTGTAATGTTTTTTATGTTTTCATTGGGTTTTCTTTTGGTGTTGTTGGCTGAAGAAGGTTTTGTGCCCGAAACGTTCCGTGTTTGGCATTTTGTTCTTGTAGTTTTTCAAAGCTGTTATATTCCAATAGCTCAGTTGGTAGGGCACTCGCTTCAAAGGGACCAAGATTGATCCGGCCGGGTGCAGTCGAGATTCATTTTCTGAACCCCCTCCCCCTTTGTCCACCCAGCAGTGATTGGGTAGCTAGGCCTGTTAGATCTGACGGAAAGTACTTTTGCAATGGACTAGCGTCCTATCCAAAGAGTAGCGAGTCATTGCTGTTGTCCGTTTCACGCTATAGAAACCGGGATAAACTGGCTCGAAAGTTCTACTTAAAATATTCATTTCTGTTTAGAACCTTGGCGATCACGATCGCTTTGTCGTTGTTGAACTTGTCCTATTTCTAGAGTTGGAGATGTTGAATCAACAGCCAATGGTGGACGCCTCGTTGATGAGTCTTGTTCACGTGACCGAGTCCGAGGCGGGAAAAGAACCACAAGGAAGTTTTAAGTACGTCGGTCAACCTTCATCGTCGTCGTCCTCGGGAAACCAGGGACCATCCGGAGCGTCGTCGCTTACATCGGTTAGTGATGATGATGATGGTGATGATGATGATGATAATGATGATGACAATGATGATGATGATGATGATGATGATGATGATGAATAAAAATATAATACAATACAATTCCCTTTATTCATTCCCAAGGGGAAATTTGTCTTTAGGGTCTATTCCAAGAGAAGACCGGAATAACCCAGGCGTCAGCCCCAGAGCAGCGCCGCAAACTGAGCTAGGGTGAGGTGACTTGCTCAAAGCCACACACCGTAGCGACGGGTGATTCAACTCGGTACCTTTCGAGTAGGAAGCAAAGACCGTACCACTGAGCCAAGCTGCCCCTTGATGATGATGATGATGATGATGATGTAGATGATGATGATGATGATGATGATGATGATGATGATGATGATGATGATGATGATAACGATGATGACGATAATAATAATATAATACATCATGAAAAAATAGTAAAGCCCCACCTTTGTGTCTTTTGCAATGTAATAACCTGTATGTATTTCCAACATTTAAAAAATAGAAATTTAGCCCCAAGTTTGTGTATAGATAGAACGAAGTTGACGTCCCTCAGGTCTTTGTTAATGTTTTTTTCCATCCATTTTTATGAGTAATTCTCACTAAACTGTATTAACCTGACTATAAACGTTCAAGGATATACATAGGTTAAAACTATCTACGGAAAGTATGCGCTTGGCTAAGCTATAAACGTTCAAGGATACACTTAGCTTTGTGTGTTGGTCCGTTATAATTACGGATGGTAATGTTGTGAGTTTCTTAGCCAAACGGACAACCTCTATAGATAGTATGCGCTTGGCTAAGAGGTTCCCAACATTGCCATCCGGAAGTATAACGGACCAACACACAAAACTATGCGGAACCTTAACGTTTATAGTCCGGTTAATACAGTTTAGTGAGAATTACTCACAAACATGGATGGCAAAAAAAAAAAAAAACAATAACAAAGACCTGAATGACGTCAACTTCGTTCTATCTAAAAATTCAATCTCATGCCGACGTCATACCGTTTTGAGACAGTGAGATACATCTTTAAAGTGATTCAACTGATCCATAATTTTGTTTGTTTTGTTTTGTTTTTTATTCGTTTAGATAATGCCAAAGCCTCAACCCTTGGGAAAGTCAAAGGTGAGCAGTTAATATTTCATAGTTAAAAGGAGAACAAGGAGGAGGAGGAGGAGGAGGAGGAGGAGCTGGAGGAGGAGGAGGAGGAGGAGGAGGAGGAGAGAGAAGAGAAGAAGAAAGAAGAAGAAGAAGAAGAAGAGAAGAAGAAGAAGAAGAAGAAGAAGAAGAAGAAGAAGAAGAAGAAGAAGAGAAGAAGAAGAAGAAGAAGAAGAAGAAGAGGAAGAAGAAGAAGAAGAAAGAAGAAGAAGAAGAAGAAGAAGAAGAAGAAGAAGAAGAAGAGAAGAAGAAGAAGAAGAAGATAGAGTATAGTAAGTAGTAGTAGTAGTAGTAGAGTAGTAGTATAGTAGTAGTAGTAGTAGTAGTAGTAGTAGTAGTAGTAGTAAGTATAGTAGTAGTAGTAGTAGTAGTATAGTAGTAGTAGTAGTAGAGTATAGTAGTAGTAGTAGTAGATAGTAGTAGTAGTAGTAGTAGTAGTAGTAGTAGTAGTAGTAGTAGTAGTAGTAGTAGTATATAGTATAGTAGTAGTAGAGTAGTAGTAGTAGTATAGTAGTAGTAGTAGTAGTAGTAGTAGTAGTAGTAGTAGTAGTAGTAGTAGTAGTATTGTAGTAGTAGTATAGTAGTAGTAGTAGTAAGTAGTAGTAGTAGTAGTAGTAGTAGTAGTAGTAGTAGTAGTAGTAGTGTAGTAGTATAGGTAGGTAGTAGTAGTAGTAGTAGTAGTAGTAGTAGTAGTAGTAGTAGTAGTTTAGTAGTAGATTTAGTAGTAGTAGTAGTAGTAGTAGTAGTAGTAGTAGTAGTAGTAGTAGACTACTACATACGTAGTAAGTAGTAGTAGTAGTAGTAGTAGTAGTAGTAGTATAGTAGTAGTAGTAGTAGTAGTAGTAGTAGTAGTATAGTAGTAGTAGTAGTAGTATTAGTAGTAGTAGTAGTAGTATGTAGTAGTAGTAGTAGTAGTATAGTAGTAGTAGTAGTAGTAGTTAGTAGTAGTAGATAGTAGTAGTAGTAGTAGTAGTAGTAGTAGTAGTAGTATAGTAGTAGTGTAGTAGGTAGTAGTAGTTTAGTAGTATAGTAGTGTAGTATAGTAGTAGTAGTAGTAGTAGTAGTAGTAGTAGTAGTAGTAGTTAGTTAAGTAGTAGTAGTAATAGTAGTAGTAGTAGAAGTAGTAGTGTAGTAGTAGTAAGTAGTAGTAGTAGTAGTAGTAGTAGTAGTAGTAGTAGTAGTAGTAGTAGTAGTAGTAGTAGTAGTAGTAGTAGTAGTATAGTAGTAGTAGTAGTAGTAGTAGTAGTAGTAGTAGTAGTAGTAGTAGTAGTAGTAGTATAGTAGTAGTAGTAGTAGTTAGGTAGTAGTAGTAATAGTAGTAGTACTACTACTACAACGAGTAGTAGTAGTAGTAGTAGTAGTAGTAGTAGTAGTAGTAGTAGTAGTAGTAGTAGTAGTAGTAGTAGTAGTAGTAGTAATAGTAGTAGTAGTAGTAGTAGTAGTAGTAGTAGTAGTAGTAGTAGTATAGTAGAAGTAGTAGTAGTAGTAGTAGTAGTAGTAGTAGTAGTAGTAGTAGTAGTAGTAGTAGTAGCTAGGTAGTAGTAGTAATAGTAGTAGTACTACTACTACAACGAGTAGTAGTAGTAGTAGTAGTAGTAGTAGTAGTAGTAGTAGTAGTAGTAGTAGTAGTAGTAGTAGTAGTAGTACGACTACTACTACTACTACTACTACTACTTAGTAGTAGTGGTAGTAGTAGTAGTAGTAGTAGTAGTAGTAGTAGTAGTAGTAGTAGTAGTAGTAGTAGTAGTAGTAGTAGTAGTAGTTAGTGTCGCGCTGAGGACCGGTCTTTGGGACCGGTCCCACGGTCTTGTAGCTGTGAACCGGGGACCGGTCCCAAAGTGGAAGACCGGCGGCGGTCCTCAATTCTTATCACCTTTCAACGGTCTCGCGCCATACTACTTCCCCAGCGATTCGTTGCCTCGGTTTTTTGCCTATAATAAATGGCATTTATATAGCGCTTTACCCCGTTGTCACAGGCTCTAAGCGCTTTACAGTGATATAAAACAAAACATATTACAGTGAGACAAGTGTGAAGGAAACGTGATACGAATTCAATTTAACAACAACAAAATATGAAAATAATATTGCAACATTATGACGTAAAAAGATAAAACTTTAAGCGAGATTGAACGTTGTCAACGAATCCGAGCATCTCACGTGTGACGGGAGAGAGTTCCAAAAATGGGGGGCCGAAAATTGAAAAGACTGTTCACCTATTTTACGCAATGGCTTAGGTTTGACAAGGATTGATTGGTCATTGCTTGACCTCAAGTTTCTATTGGGGACATATATGTTTAGAAGGTCTTTAATATAGGAAGGACTGTTCGTGCTCAGGGATTTATAGACAACAGTACAAATCTTATAGGCAACTCTTTTTTCAACAGGAAGCCAATGTAACTCACGGAGAAGAAGAGTTGCTGACGGGTATTTTTTGTTATTGCGTACAATGAGCCTGGCTGCGTTATTTTGAGCAACCTGAAGTTTGCTAATTTTGTCTTTAGCTAAATTCGCCCAAAGGGAGTTACAATAGTCCAATTTAGATAAAACCAGGGAATTAATTAAAAGTTCTGTTATATGCTTCGGTATTAAATTCCGAATTTTGCTTATTTTTTTCATTTCTATGTACATAGATTGTATGGTGTTATTCACGTGGCTTGTCATGGAAAGATCTTTATCAATGATGACGCCAAGGTTTTTTGCTTTATTTGAAAATTCTATTGTGCTATTTCCGAGAGTAATAGGTGATTTATTTGCCTGTTAAAGGATACTCGGCCTTCCACACATTAAAATCTCAGTTTTACTATCATTTAATTTTAACTTATTGTGGCACATCCAAGATTTAATCTCATTAAAACAGCTCGTAATTCGTTGTATTAAGAACTGTACATTACTAAGGGGTGCTGAATCATATATTTGCGTATCATCTGCATAAAAATGATAACTCAGATTGAATCTGGATATCACACTAGAAAGGGGCTGCATATATACAGTAAAAAGGACAGGGCCAAGAACAGAGCCTTGTGGCACTCCAAAATTTAGTAAAACTTGTTCTGACTGAACACCATTCACCACGACAGTCTGCCATCGATCCTGTAAATATGATGTAAACCATTTAAGGGCAATCCCTTTTATGCCGAACGTATTTTCTAGTCTTCTTAACAAAATGTCATGGTCAATGGTGTCAAAGGCAGCTGAAAGATCTAAAAGGCACAATACATTGATATTGTTAGCATCAGCATTACATAACAAGTCATTAAAG
>NC_088367.1:40856032-40868532 GCF_034508935.2 Berghia stephanieae | reverse complement strand
CAATATTATGCGTCATTTTTTGAGATTTCCATTATAACAATGAGCCCATATGGAATTTGGGTTATCAGACCTGAAAATATGTGCACGTCGATCTATATCATAATGTTGTCCTCCACTTTGGGTTGATATTATTGTTGTTGTTATAGTAGTATGTAGTAGTAGTAGTAGAGTAGTAGTAGTAGTAGTAGTAGTAGTAGTAGTAGTAGTAGTAGTAGTAGTAGTAGTAGTAGTAGTAGCAGCAGTAGTAGTAGTAGTAGTAGTAGTAGTAGTAGTAGTAGTAGTAGTAGTAGTAGTAGTGGTGGTGGTAGTAGTAGTAGTAGTAGTAGTAGTAGTAGTAGTAGTAGTAGTAGTAGTTGTTGTTGTTGTTGTTGTTGCTGTTGTTGTTGATGATGTTCCTGTTGATGTTGATGATGTTCCTGTTTTTCTATTATTGGTATTGTTGTTAATGTTATTGTTGTTGTTGTTGTTGTTGTTGTAATTGTTGTTGATAATGTTGCAGTTATTGCTCTTGTTGTTGACGATGATGTTGAAATTGTTTTGATTTTTATTCTTTTGCTATGGTCTTTGTTGTTTTTATTGTTGACGTCTGACTATTGCTCTCCTCCCCTTTTCTCCTCCTTTTCTCCTCCACCTCCTCCTCCTTTCTTCATCATCATCATCTTCTTCTTCTTCTTCTTCCTCTTCTTCTTCTTCTTCTTCTTCTTCCTCTTCCTCCTCCTCCTCCTCATGCTACTACTACTCTCCTCCGCTTGTCTCCTCCTCCACCTCCTCCTCCTCCTTTTTTATGCTTCAAGAGAGAGAAACACGGCTATTCGATTTTCACTAAGAATAGATCCTGTTCACAATATACTTAGAACACGCTCTGAAAGAAGTTCGAAAAGTCATTCCAAAACCAACGACTCATATTGAGAATGCAATCCCTAGAGAAATCGCCTATGCAGATGATATCGATTTTATTGGATCAACACCAGCAAATATAGACATCATACAAAATACCCTCATGAAATACCCTCAACACTCCCTGTGATCCTAAACAAAAACTTCACAACACTTGGACAAAGCATTAGTCTCATAACGGCAGGGGACCTTGAAAATCTGAGAACCCTAGCAGAGGACCAGCAATATTGGAGACACCTCACACAGGAAATACTGGAAACAGCCAAGGCGACCCGATCTTTCGGTCGAGACGCGAAAGGCATCTAAGTCAAGTCAAGTCAAGTCATAGATCCTAATGACAAATTCCTCCTCGGGAATGAATAAAGGGAATTTTATGAATAGAATTATTTTTTTTTTTTGGTCTCCAGCAAGGCCTACCAGTAATGGAAAGGGATATTTCCCTTATTTCTTCCAACCCGCCTCCTACTTGGTCCATGCTTCAAGAGGATGAGGTGATGAGAACGAGTAACCCTGTTGTGGCCACCACAGCTGCCAGTCAAGCATCCAGTAAAAAGGAATTCATTAAGGTAAATGTTTCTATACGCTATGTGAGGTGTTAGTGGGTACTTGTATATATACAATTTTCCCCATGGCACTTTAAATGTTGAAATTGCGTTAATAAAACTTGAAGTCGTTTTTCTAAATACCAGTTTTCTACTCACTCACTCACTCGTTTACTCACTCACTGACTCACTCATTCACGCACTCACTAACTCATTCTCTCACTCGTTTTCTCACTCTTTCACTCACACTCATTCGATCATTTACTCACTCAATCACTTATTCACTCACTCATGATAGTTGTGCGTACTTGTAATGAAGCTCAAAACGTTTTCTTGTTTTTACTCCAGGCACCTCCTCCACTGAAGCCCGTGAAGAAGACACTGCTCACGGATAAAAAACCCGGTTTAGCTCCAACTCCCCTGACTGTGCCCAAACAAAGTACCACCCTAGAAAGCTTTAAGCCCAGACCCACCCTGTTCAACACGGATAGAGGGAAACCCTTTGTTCTGACCGTTGGTTCAGGCAAGGAACCTTCCTCAGTCGGAATGGACGATAGTACGTGTCAATTAAACATTAGATTTTCAACCAATCAAAACGCGGGAGTTGTGACACACCCTCAATACCTCTCGGACAAATATTATAGCTGGTTGTTTACAAACAATGGGATGAAAGGAGCTGGCATCGCTTTGCTCTTTGTTATTGTTTTTTTTTACCGTTAGTTGTGTGATTAGTTCTCCCTAGATTCGCTCAATCAAATTTCAACGTTAAAAATTACACATAGTTATCTGTGCCAGTCGGATTGATCAGGAGTGTAGAACTAGTGAGTATTTTACATAAACGCATACCATAGATGGTCACACCGTTTATTTTGCTTTATTTAGCGCACAACTGCCATTGTTTATATTGTGGTTATGTTCTCTTCCACTAGGTGTCTATTACATGCGCGGCGACATTTTAAGCATGACTAAGAAGCTCACAACATTGTCATCCGGAAGTATAACGCACCATTACATAAAACTTTGTGTAACCTTGAACGTTTATAGACTGGTTTATACAGTTTCGTGAGAATTACTCATACACATGGACGGCAAAAAACAAAAACAAAGACCTGAGTGACGTCAACTTCGTTCTATATATATATATATATATATATATATATATATATATATATATATATATATATATATATATATATATATATATGCTAGTGAAAAGCCCGCAATTTCGCGGGGAAAGAACTATTTTCATTCGATATTGTACCCACCATCATTTAATGAGGGCATATTGGTAAACAACGTTGTCTGCGTAACTTGGTACATCCCCCTGTTGATTTTTCTGCGTGGCCCAACATGAAGTGTAAGCTACTATGGCCTCTGACCCGTGACACAACAACATATAGTTGTCCGTGTGTGAAATGGTTGTGCGCTACGGAGCCACCTGACTATTCATAACATTTAATAAGGTCTTTCTAAAACCTTATTTTACCTTCAATGCTACTTCTATTTTCTTGTCTTAAATTTCCGTTTTTTTAGATTATTATTATTTTTAAAAATTTATTACCAAAGAAGTTAAACCTGGGTATTATCCACCCGAAACCATCACATTGAAAGCATCAAAGGGGCAATAATAATACTTGATGTCATAAATAGATGAAAACTGTTGAAAACTTAGTGTAGATCTGACATCCTTAAAGTAATTAAGGGAATACATTATTTCGAATGCGACGATTTGCGTAAAAATGCCAAACTGACAACTTTTTACAGTGTCGAAATTGGTTGTTTTTGAGACTGTTAGTGTCGTCAGTTTGACTCAACGAACTTTCAAACTGACTTTGAATTATAGAAGGAAATCAAATTATCTGTTTATATATCTGTAAAAAATACATTTCTAATTTTCAAATCTTTCAGTAGAGTTGTGCGCCGTATAATTTTTTTATTGACTCAAATGGCACAATGTTCTCCACAAGGCTAGAATATATTTTTTTAAGACAACAGTCTACACATTTTTATATTTCACGTTTTAAACTGCATTACACAGTTCCTCCCCGTCTCCCCTCTTTTCACTTAATCAATTGCGCACCTTTTAGAAATATCTAGCATTCTATTTTAATTCGAAACGTTCATTTGATCTGTTTTTGTAATTAAATTGAAGCGTACATTCAATTTCACATTATTATTTATTTCTTCGAGCTTCGAGCAGCAAAATTGACATTAAGTGAATACATTATACTGGGGATGTAGGAGCTTTCGGAATGTTTCCCCTTTACTTAACTTAAGGAAAAACAAACATCCTAGCACCTTTACTAAGACATATGACTAACCCTAATAGAAAACAAATATCATCCGATCTCGAGCTAACCCTAATAGAAAAAATGGTGACAAATTGAATAAATAAACGCCTGACAAAAGATCAACGGTGAAAATACAAATTTAAAGAATACTAGGGGATGTAGGAGCTTTCGGAATATCTCTGCTTTACTTAACTTATGGAAAAACAAACACCCTAGCACCTTTACTAAGACTTATGACTAACCCTAGTAGGAAAAAAAATCCTTCGATTTCGAGCTAACCCTTATAGTAAAAAAATCCTCGGACTCAAAATGGCGACTGAAAATCAAAACAATGGTCAAAATCCATCTGTCAACTTTTGGTTGTTCTTCCTGTGGTAAAAACGCCAAACTGACAACTTTTTACAGTGACGAAATTGGTTGATTTTGAGTGTTAGTGTCGTCGGTACGTATTTTATGATATCTGTGTGACTCAACGAACTTTCAAACTGACTTTAAATTATAAAAGGAAATCAAGTTATCTGTTTATCTATATGTAAAAAAATACATTTCTAATTTTCAAATCTTTCAGTAGAGTTGTGCACCGTATCATATTTTTTATTGACTCAAATAAGAACAATGTTCTCCACAATGCTATATTTTTAAAAAGAAAGGATATATATATATATATATATATATATATATATATATATTTATATATATATATATATATATATATATATATATATATATACATGTCATCCCCAAACCTATATTTTGTAAAAAATAGATTGGGTGATTCATGCCACTGTAACACAGACGACGAATTACAAATAGATGTCTTTAAAAAACAAATTGCTTCATTTTAAAAATTCTCAACCTCCACCCCGCGACCACCAAAACAAGCAAACATTTGATATTAAACCAAAGATCTTATTACATGTAGTAATGTACACGTGCAGCTATGTGGTCTTGTGGTTTGACACTCGCCTTCGGATCGGAAGGTCCTGGGTTCATTCGTGCCTCGATCGGCGCATAGTTGAGTCCTTGGAACAAGCTCTTTACTCACATTCTCTCACCGTACTCAGATGTAAAATGAGCACCTGGCCGTTAACAGCGTTGTCTCTGTCGTAAAGAATTGTAATATCGCCTAACAGGGGTCAAGTCTCGTTCTATTTGTTACGTGTTGCTGTTGGTCAGGATCCCTTTATAAAGCACTTTGAGCACGTTTAGTGGATTCTGCTCTATACCAGAGCTCAAGTTAAAAAAAACCCCACAAAAACAATAACCCCAAATTGCTTCATTTTTATTCTCCACCTCCCCCCCCCCCAATAACCAAAGCCAAGCTTACATCTAACATTAAACCAAAGATCATATTATCTGCAATACACATAATAAAACACATGTTTTGGCAATCATTCTAATACAATATCGTTCAATTTTTAAAGCAGGAAAATCATTCAAACATGAGTTGAGTGTTCCAATGATTTATTTTTCTCTAGTCAATGAATAAAATCCGTTTGCCCTTTTCCTTTTCCGTTCTATCCTAGCCATGAAAAGTCCAAGCGATCTTCAACTGGAGTACGACAACCGTAAGATGTGGGAGAAGAAGGTAATGACGTCACAACAAGGTCAAGGTCAAGATTCAAATCCATTTCTCGGCAAAGGCAAATTTAATAACAATTCGTAACACCTTTGACATCAAGACAAATCCTGATAATGAAAATATTAATAAAAGTATTATTATTATTATTATTATTATTATTATTATTATTATTATTATTATTATTATTATTATTATTATTATTATTATTATTATTATTATTATTATTATTATTATTATTATCATTATTATTATTATTATTATTATCTTATTATAATATAATTATCATCATCATGATCATCATGATCCTCATGATCATCATCATGATCATCATGATTATCATGATCATGATGATGATCATCATCATCATCATCATCATCATCATCATCATCATCATCATCTTCTTCTTCTTCTTCTTCTTCTTCTTCTTCTTCTTCTTCTTCTTCTTCTTCTTCTTCTTCTTCTTCTCTTCTTCTCTTCTTCTTCTTCTTCTTCTTCTTCTTCTTCTTCTTCTTCTTCTTCTTCTTCTTCTTCTTCTTCTTCTTCTTCTTCTTCTTCTTCTTCTTCTTATTTTATTATTATTATTATTATTATTATTATTATTATTATTATTATTATTATTATTATTATATTATTTATTATTATTATTATTATTATTATTATTATTATTATTATTATTATTATTATTATTATCATTATTATTATTATTATTATTATTATTATTATTATTATTATTATTATTATTATTATTATTATTATTATTATTAGTAGTAGTAGTAGTAGTAGTAGTAGTAGTAGTAGTAGTAGTAGTAGTAGTAGTAGTAGTAGTAGTAGTAGTATCGTGCGGCTATGCGGTCTTGTGGTATGACACTCGCTTTCCGATTGGAAGGTCCTGGGTTCGAGTTTCGCTTGGGGCACAGTTGAGTCCTTGGAAACGTTTTTTTTACTCACATTCTCTCAGTGTAAAATTAGCACCTGGCCGTGAACAGCAGTGTCTCTGTCGGAAAAAATGTAATATCGCCTAACAGGCGTCATGTCTCATTCTACATGTTACATGTTGATGTTGGTCAGGGACCATCACCATCATCATCATCATCATCATCATCATCATCATCATCATCATCATCATCATCATTATTATCATAATCATCATCATCATCATTAGTATTATCACTATTGTGATATTATTATTATTATTATTATTATTATTTTTATTATTATTATTATTATTATTTATTATTATTATTATTATTATTATTATTATTATTATTATTGTTGTTAGTAGTATGTAGTTGTGTAGTAGTAAGTATAGTTAGTAGTGGGTAGTAGTAGTAGTATAGTAGTAGTAGTAGTAGTAGTAGTAGTAGTAGTGTAGTATGTAGATAGTAGTAGTAGTAGTAGTAGTAGTAGTAGTAGTAGTAGTAGTAGTAGTAGTAGTAGTAGTAAGTAGTAGTGTAGTATAGTAGTAGTAAGTAGTAGTAGTAGATAGTAGTTAGTAGTAGTAGTAGTTAGTAGTAGTAGTAGTAAGTAGTATAGTATAGTAGTAGTAGTAGTAGTAGTAGTAGTAGTAGTAATAGTAGTAGTATATAATAATAGATATAGTAGTAGTAGTAGTAGTAGTAGTAGTGTAGTAGTAGTAGTAGTAGTAGTAGTATAGTAGTTAGTAGTAGATTAATAGATAGTAGTATAATAGTAGTATAGTAATAGTTAGTAGTAGTAGTAGTAGTAGTAGTAGTAGTAGTAGTAGTAGTAGTAGTAGTAGTAGTAGTAGTAGTAGTAGTAGTAGTAGTAGTAGTAGTAGTAAGTGGTTTTGGACTCAAAATGGCAAGAAATGTGAAATGTTAGTTTTTTTTTGTTACTTTAAAAACCTTTATATTATCTAATGCTTCCAATACAAAATATCATGGACATGTCCAAAGTCTCACGCTTTCCGCTATATGTCAACTTTTTTACATCTAAATCACCCCCGATATAATATTGTTTTGCTTCGATGTGTCACATATGTTTGGTTAGTACCTAGGTGTACATATTTGCAGGTCTGATTACGCGATGGAAATGTTGTGCCTGATTTAACTTTGTTGTAATGGACAATGGTTTTCCTTTGTTTGTTGGAGAGTATATCCATTCCAACAATGAGGCCATGACAATGTGAGTCATCAGACCTGCAAATAGGGAATGGGATTAGCGGAAGAGTAGGGTCCCTTGATTGGACGTCACCCATAGTCTGTGACGTCACCGGCGGAAAAGTTATTAGAATTCCCTATAAGTAATTCAAATACTTAGGAACAACTGTTCAAGGAGATGGGGGGTAATGAGATGAAAGTTAAGAAGAGGATACTGGCAGATTGGAATAGTTGGAGGAAAGTAACTGGAGTTAAGTGTGACAAACGAATTTCAGCAAAGCTGAAGGAGAAAATATATATACAAGAGTTGTAAGACCAGCAATGTTATATGGGCTAGAGACAACAGCTACAACAAAGAAACAAGATAAAGAAGTTGAGGTGGCGGAAATGAGGATGTTGAGATGGTCACTTGGCTGGACAAGAAAAGATAAAGTGAGAGATGAACGAATTTGAAGGTTGACTGAAGTGAAGAATGCATCAATAAAGATGAGAGAAGATAGATTGAAATGGTTCGTACGTGTAAAGAGACCAGATAGGGAAGAAAAGTATTGGACTTACAAGTGGCGGGAAACAAGAAAACGGGACGGCCAAAGACTAGATGGTTTGATAAGGTAAAGGACAATATGGAAGAACTGGGCCGGGAGGAAGGTGATTCATTATGGCAACCCTGCAAAATGTGTAATAAACTGAAAGAAGAAGGCTGTTGAATAGCACGCATAATAACGTGCAACACTATCGTGCTCAGATAATTATTGCGAAACATTTAAATTAATTATTTTATCAATTCTGGTGGAGGTAGTTAGATTTCTGTGGGTTTATTTATTGATTGACGGGGTGCTATTTTTTGTTTGTTTGTTTGTTAAAATATTGCAAAATCAGACTTATGAAATCATTATGAACAAATTAATCCTCTGACAGCCGGGTCCGAGTTTAATCTATTGAAATACAAATTAATACAGATCAAACGTTTTCATTGAATAAAAAACACTGAGAGAGTTGTAACAGTGATGGCACTCTAGCTTTTTCATCATCATCATCATCATCATCATCATTCATCATCATCATCATCATTCATCATCATCATCATCATCATATCATCATATCATCATATCATCATCTATCATCATGATAATGATTATGGTAATAATAATAATGATGAATATATTGATGACGATAATAATAATAACAATAATAATAATAATAATAATAATAATAATAATAATAATAATAATAATAATAATAATAATAATAATAATAATAATAATAATAATAATAATCATAATAATAAGCATAATAATAATATCATAATAATGATAATAATAATAAAAATATTAATAATAATAGTAATAATTTAAAAAATAATTGTAATAAAAATAATAATAATAATAATAATGATAATAATAATAATAATAATAGAAATAATAATAATAATAATAATAATAATAATAATAATAATAATAATAATAATAATAATAATAATAATAATAATAATAATAACAACAACAACAACAACTACTACTACTACTACTACACTACTACTACTACTACTAACTTACTACTACTACTACTACTACTACTACTACTACTACTACTACTACTACTACTACTACTATACTACTTACTACTACTACTAACTACTATACTACTACTACTACTACTACTAACTACTACTACTACTACACTACTACTACTACTACTACTACTACTACACTACTACATACTACTACTACTATCTACTACTACTACTATACTACTACTACTTACTACTACTACTACTACTATACTACTACTACTACTACTACTATACTACTAACTACTACTACTACTACCTACTAAACTACTTACTACTACTACTACAACTATACTACTACTTACTACTCACTAACTACTACTTACTACTACTACTACTACTACACTACTACTATACTACTACTACTACTACTACTATACTACTACTACTACTACTAACTACTATACTACTACTACTACTACTACTACTACTACTTACTACAGTAGTAGTAGTAGTAGTAGTAGTAGTAGTAGTAGTAGTAGTAGTAGTAGTAGTACCACTACTACTACTACTACTACTACTACTACTACTACTACTACTACTACTACTACTACCACTACTACTACAACAACAACAACACTACTATACTACTACTACTACTACTACTACTACTACTACTACTACTACTACTACTACTACTACTCTTACTACTACAGTAGTAGTAGTAGTAGTAGTAGTAGTAGTAGTAGTAGTAGTAGTAGTAGTAGTAGTAGTAGTAGTAGTAGTAGTAGTACCACTACTACTACTACTACTACTACTAATACTACTACTACTACCACTACTACTACAACACAACAACTACTACTACTACTACTACTACTGCTACTACTACTACTACTACTACTACTACTACTACTACTACTACTACTACTACTACTACTACTACTACTACCACCACCAGAGATTTTTCATCAAAACAAGATGACCGACTGGCTTCCTGCATGTGGCTCCAATAGAGCAACATTTGCTCGCCCGTCAAGAGGACACAAAGTGCACCTGCGCTCTCTACTGCTTATATAAAATAGTTCCTTTTTTTGTATTAGAATAGTGTTATTTATGTTAATTAAGGGTATAGTTAATATTATCCTTTAAAAAATTACAATTGATATCAAAATGATTTTGAAAATATACAAAAAGGCTTACATTTGATATTTGAGAGGGAAAAAAATGGCAATAAGTTGTTTTAACGGTGTATACGGTATTGGTTTTTTTCATGCAATAACTAAACATTTTAAAGAAATTATAAGTAGACATAATTATCAGAAAAGATCCATTTAAAAGAGTAACTTAACACACACATACACTCACACGCACGCACACACACACACACACACACGCACACACACACACATATATGACTCGATGTCAATTACGAGTGGAGGAAATCTGTCACAGTGATAGGTGCAATAGCTCATTATCTGGTCATTTAAGTACTGAGAAAACATAACTAGTGTTAGAATAACAGTTGTAGAAGACAACTAGGTCTTCAATTGGATGGTTGAAAAATACAATTTTATTGGGTGGTGCAGGAGTTATTGCCCTTGATTTAGTCACTCGTATTACAGCCCATAGTCGGTGAATTATTAATCTCTTGTACAAGTGTTTCGTGATATTTCAGACTAATATTTACTGTTGAATGACGTATTAGGGCAGTTGACAAAAACATTTTAACAATTTAATCCAAATACAACTATTGGCAGGAGTTATGCCCCTTGGGAGGAGAAAAATATGCGCTTTTTAGCATTTTAGCCTACTATTTTAAAAACTTGTAAAAATTTTACGCAAGTACAAGAACAAAAGTTCTTGGAATATTTAAGACCTATAATATACATGGTAACAGGTGGCCATTGCGGGTATTTTAGAGTTATGTCTGTGACGTCACCGGCGGAAAAGTTATTAGAGAGAAAACGTCATGTTAGTCGTGCGCATGCATCTCTCGTCCTCGAAGCAAGGACGATTGATTGGACTTCACCCATAGTCTGTTACGTCACCGGCGGAAAAAGTTATTAGAGAGAGAACGTCATATTGGTTGTGCGCATGCGTCTCTCGTCCTCGCTTATTTCTAATAACTTTTCACCGGTGACGTCACAGACTATGGGTGACGTCCAATCAAGGGACACTACTCTTCTGCTAATCTCATTCCCTATAAGTAATTCAAATACTTAGGAACAACTGTTCAAGGAGATGGGGGGTAATGAGATGAAAGTTAAGAAGAGGATACTGGCAGATTGGAATAGTTGGAGGAAAGTAACTGGAGTTAAGTGTGACAAACGAATTTCAGCAAAGCTGAAGGAGAAAATATATATACAAGAGTTGTAAGACCAGCAATATTATGGGCTAGAGACAACAGCTACAACAAAGAAACAAGATAAAGAAGTTGAGGTGGCGGAAATGAGGATGTTGAGATGGTCACTTGGCTGGACAAGAAAAGATAAAGTGAGAGATGAACGAATTTGAAGGTTGACTGAAGTGAAGAATGCATCAATAAAGATGAGAGAAGATAGATTGAAATGGTTCGTACGTGTAAAGAGACCAGATAGGGAAGAAAAGTATTGGACTTACAAGTGGCGGGAAACAAGAAAACGGGACGGCCAAAGACTAGATGGTTTGATAAGGTAAAGGACAATATGGAAGAACTGGGCCGGGAGGAAGGTGATTCATTATGGCAACCCTGCAAAATGTGTGATAAACTGAAAGAAGAAGGCTGTTGAATAGCACGCATAATAACGTGCAACACTATCGTGCTCAGATAATTATTGCGAAACATTTAAATTAATTATTTTATCAATTCTGGTGGAGGTAGTTAGATTTCTGTGGGTTTATTTATTGATTGACGGGGTGCTATTTTTGTTTGTTTGTTTGTTAAAATATTGCAAAATCAGACTTATGAAATCATTATGAACAAATTAATCCTCTGACAGCCGGGTCCGAGTTTAATCTATTGAAATACAAATTAATACAGATCAAACGTTTTCATTGAATAAAAAACACTGAGAGAGTTGTTACAGTGATGGCACTCTAGCTTTTTCATCATCATCATCATCATCATCATCATCATCATCATCATCATCATCATCATCATCATCATCATCATCATAATGATGATAATGATGATTATGGTAATAATAATAATGATGAAAATATTGATGACGATAATAATAATAATAACAATAATAATAATAATAATAATAATAATAATAATAATAATAATAATAATAATAATAATAATAATTGTAAAATAAATAAATAAATAATAATAATAATAATAATAATAATAATAATAATAATAATAATAATAATAATAATAATAATAATAATAATAATAATAATAATAATAATACTACTACTAATGATAATATAATAATAATAATAATAATAATAATAATAATAATAATAATAATAATAATAATAATAATAATAATAATAATAATAATTTAAAATAAATAAATAAATAAATAATAATAATAATAAATAATAATAATAATAATAATAATAATA
>NC_088367.1:40848532-40851032 GCF_034508935.2 Berghia stephanieae | reverse complement strand
TTATATGGTTATTTTATTTTTTTATATATATTTATATATATATATATATATATATATATATATATATATATTATATATATATATATATATATATATAGAGAGAGAGAGAGAGAGAGAGAGAGAGAGAGAGAAAGAGAGACTCTGTCCGCACACCGATAACTCAAAGCCCCCAAACATTAAGAATGGACAGAGGACACATTTAGTATGATTTAGAACAAAAACCATTGTCTTCACTGCTATCATCAAAGTAATTAATCATATAAAGGAAAAAGAAATAAGAATAGAACAGAAAAAGTGATGGTTGTATCGTTGTGCTGGTTATAATTGATGGTTTGTTACAGGTGATAGTAATTATGATGGGTTGGCGGTAAAAGTCTATTAACCATGCATTCCAGACGCAGTATAAACAATCAATACTTTCTCAAAAACAAAATTATTTAGGCCATAATGCACTTTAGAAAATGTCCCTCTGCTGCAATTATCCAATCCTTGATTTTCTCTTGTTTGTGAAACAAGTCATTAGCCATGTATTCCAAGCACTGTATAAACAATCAATAATTTCTCAAAAACAATATTATTTAGGTCGCAATGCACTTTTCAAAATGCCCTTCTGCTGTGGTTATCTAGTCCATGGTTCTCTCGTGTTTATGATCCTAAGTGATCCATGCATTCCAAGCACTGTATAAACAGTCAATAATTTCTCAAAAACAATATTATTTAGGTCGTAATGCACTTTTAAAGATGTCCTTCTATTGTGGTTATCTAGTCCATGGTTCTCTCTTGTTTATGATCCTAGATCATTAGCCATGCATCCCAAGCACAGTGTAAACAATCACAACTTTTTCAAAAACAATATTATTTAGGCCACAATGTACGTTAGAAGTGATCTCTACTACTGTAGTTGTCTAGTCCATGGTTATAGAGAGAGTGAGTACAACAGAGAAAGAGAGACTCTACCCGCACACCGATAACTAAAAGCCCCCAAACTTTAAGAATGGACAGAGGACACATTTAGTATGATTTAGAACAAAAACCATTGTCTTCACTGCTATCATCAAAGTAATTAATTATATAAAGGAAAAAGAAATAAGAATAAAACAGAAAAAATGATGGTTGTATCGTCGTGCTGGTTATGATTGATGGTTTGTTACAGGCGATAGTAATTATGATGGCCGTTAAGATGGTAATAATAGTCATTATGATGATTTCTTCAAAAATCGATAGACTATAATACCCCACCCCTATTTGTTTAATGTTTTCAAAGAATATCTAATCTTTAACTACATAATGACCATTTTTTCTCTAAATTTATTTCAGGTAAAAAATGTTAATGGTTCTTCGATTGTTTACGGTCGTTATCTTAAACAGCACATTTAGAATGTTTTGCTCTCTGTTTATTTTAACGATTTATGTTGTGAAGCCGTCCGCACATGAATAAGTAGTCCCACCCCCTCCCCCCTCACCTTTAACCACGTCACCCGGAAGTGTAGCACCAAATAATTGCATTTTATGGCTTCTCCAAAACTTATACAAGTAGGCACCTCCCTATTACCTTCCCCTTCGGTTGCATGGTTTGATGGATGGGTAGATGGATAGATGGATAGATAGATGGGTTGATGGATCATTGGGTGGATGGACTGATGGATGAATGGATTGATGAGTGGTTAGATGGATGGATGGGATAAATAGATGGATGGATGGATGGATGGATAGGATAAATGGGATATAAATGGATGGTTGGATGGATGATTTAAATAGATGGATAGATGGATGGATGTGTGGATGGATATATGTGGTAAATAGATGGATGGATGGATAGGATAAATGGGATATAGATGGATGGTTGGATGGATGATTTAAATAGATGGATAGATGGATGGATGGATGGGATAAATAGATGGATGGATGTGTGGATGGATATATGGGATAAATAGATGGATGGATGGATGGGTTAAATAGCTAGATGGATAGACGGATGGATGGGATAAATAGATGGATGGATGGATAGGATAAATGGGATATAGATGGATGGTTGGATGGATGATTTAGATAGATGGATAGGTGGATGGATGGGATAAATAGATGGATGGATGTGTGGATGGAAAAATGGGATAAATGGATGGATTGATGGATGGATGGGTTAAATAGCTAGATGGATAGATGGATGGATGGATGGATGGATGGATGGATGGATGGATGGGATGAAAAGATGGATGGATGGAAATCTTAACGAATTCAGTGGTCTTCCATATGACATTGTGTCGACTATATGGTGTGCCATTGCACTTTTACAATGTACATAAGGGAAGGATCATTGGTGTGTATCAAATTTAATCTATCCAGAAGAAAATAAATACTCACTCCTCATAACAAAGGCTGTCACCATGACCATCATCATCATGACAACACCACCACCATATTTAACATAAGCTCCACTACCACAACCAATAACACCACAATCGTCATCATCATCATCATCATCATCATCATCATCAGCATC
>NC_088367.1:40841032-40843532 GCF_034508935.2 Berghia stephanieae | reverse complement strand
TGTTACCAACATAAGTGCCTGCTCCACTCACTTTTCTGAATTAAAAATTCACCCCATACACCGGAGCATACTCAATGTCTCAATCGTTTCTATGTTATATGTTTGTGTTGAGAATATTGGCTATTAAGCTTAACTGCTGGTCAAAATTACTTCGCGATGGTGGTGTACGAACGAATCGGCGGTCTCAAGAAGTGGGTGAGAGAGGGATCTAGAAATGACTTTGAGTTTGAAACGAATATTTTTGTGTTCGTGGATAGCTCACACGGTAGAGCCACGCTCTCACCTGCCAGGCGGAGTTGTCGTACCAATAAGGTCGCAGGTTCGAACCCCACCACCGCCGCGAAAAATTTTTATTCTCTATTGTCTTCTGGCACTTTTCTATTCACTTCATATCTTGTCTATAGGAAAATCCTAACATTCGTTGCGATACAACCAACATGTTTCTAATTCAAATTTCTCTTGTACATCATAAGATTTAAAGAAAATGAACAGTGTGTTGTAGAGCATGTTTGCTACAAAAATTAATTATCGCAAGAACTTACTCCTATTGTGGTTGAGTGATAAAAATATATTTTTATATTATTTGGGTGTGAAATTTTGGGGTAAATCCTGAAAATGGCTGGTACGGAGAGAGTTAATGCTCAGTGGTATCGGTATCAATAAAGAGTGGCTTTCCTAACTCCGATTTTCCACTTTTGAAATATTGAGGATTATTTCCTATAAGATTTTGTCTAATATTTTATCATGATTATACTTCAAATTAACTCAAAGATTAAGGTATTCTGACGTCATTAAAAGTTTAAAATATTGTTTACGTTTCAAATTATCTCACAGATGGAAAATCTCAAAAAGTAGCAAAATCGACGTTACCAGTTTTGGAAAACCAGCCTTCAATTGAAGTGGAATGGCTCGATGTTCTAACTGATCAATTACATGTCATTGACACCTGTTGATAATTGCACAGTCATATACACACCATACACAAGCACACAAACACACACGCGACACAGATACACACACGCAAACACAACACACTTCAGTCCCATTTCGATTAAGGAGGCTCGACTGTGTGTAAATAATTGGACTTATTATGCAAATAAATAACCTACCCTACCTTAATTGGAAAAGAACAAAGAGATTTAGTTTTACATTAACTGAAAACAATAGACTTTGTATGCATAATCAATATCATGACACCTGAGATTGCCACAGGTTGATAATTTCACGCATACTGTCTCGCCATATTTTTGTTTTGCTCTTGTTGTTTTTTGTGTGTGTTTTGTTTTGTTTTTGTTTTGTGTTTTGTTTCTTTTCCACGTTTAAAAAAAATCTTGTGGGTACCCAGTAAGCCAGACTTATGATCGGGATAAGTGTTTTGAACCCTTTTTCAGGCGCCAGGTTATATTGACTTTCACTTCATCCATTACAAGATAGGTAGGTCCTCGTGAGACGCCAACAAACCAATATGGTCATATGACCTGGTTAGCCTTTTGCCGTTATATATCATGCACTTTACTGCCCCCACTAAACGCCAAGGCTCTGATCAATAAGGATTTGTAGGTCAAGTAAATCTAATTTGCCGGGCTCTCTGTAAATGATTGGACCTGATATACAAATAAATTATCTACCTGACCTTAATTAACACTTGATTTAGGATCGGAAGCTCCAGTGTTCGAGTCCCGAATGGTGCATAGTTGTGTCCTTGGAACAAGCTCTTTACTCACATTATCTCAGCGTATTTAATTATAAAAGGAGAACTTGGCCGTTAACAACGTTATCTCTGACCAGAAAAAAAGTAATATTGCTAAACGTGTGTCCTGTCTCGTCCTAAATGCTAAGTGTTGCAGCTGATTAGGGACCCCTTGTGAAGCGATTTGAGCAAGTTTAGTGGATTTTGCGCAATATATTTAAAAAATTCGGTAAATAACAAAGAGTTTCCGTTTTAACCTAGTAGAAAACATTAACCTCTGTAGATCTACGTCATTGGTATCATGTGACTGGAAAAAGACTTTGTACGCTGTACGCCATCATTATCTTGTTATTGGAGACAGCAGGTTTTTATCAGATTATGTAAACAAACCACCAAATATTATTTGATACTTTTTGATGATTGCATTTACATCCCTCATGATAGATCATTCTCAATATCAATCAACTATACGGGATACGCCTGCAAAACAAACATACAAAACAGTATAGCATCTCCAACCAAACCACCAAAGATGGAACGACAAAACAACAAGTGTCAGAAATAAATACAAATGCAGAACCCAGACAACGTGATCACTGCACGATAATTGAATCAACACATTATTTACCTATCCATACATGCTCAGAAATACAAACACACACACACACACACACACACACACACACACTCAAAGAGAAACATACATACGTCTCACACAATGTTTTTATAAAACCATAATATTATGTAAATTATACAAATCGTCGATTCAAGCAACACACAGACGATTTTTATTACTCTGTACGAATACAT
>NC_088367.1:40821032-40826032 GCF_034508935.2 Berghia stephanieae | reverse complement strand
GCGAAAAATAGAATAGAGAGACAGTGACTGGACCGGCGACGTGTGTAATACCTCACAGAGTGGGCAATAACCCTGTGCGACTGACGCATGGATTGGGTCACACCGACCAAGACGAGCTCCGTCCTGTTTATTGACGAGGGACTATTTGTAAAGCGCTTTGAGCACGGTTAGTGGATATTGCGCTATATAATATAAATTCTTTGTTGTTGTTTTTTCAGACTTTTATGCAGACTGTGCGAAGTCTCAGGTTTAGATTGATCGACAAGATGATGGTCATGATTTGAAATCGATCGATATTTGAAGGACGATTCTCTAGAAAAATCTTTAACTATGTGTCTTCCAGAGGAATGTATTATTAGCACGTCTGACCGGTAATCAGAATGTCTGAAGTTCGATCCCCATCGAGGTCGACTGATTCTTTGGGATGTTTATTTTTCTTTCTTGCTTTGTCTGGCTTCTTTCATACCCAGTTGTTGAGATCTTTTCCTCCAGAGGACTGCAGTTAATTGATTAAAACTCTCATAATATTCTCTTTTCAGGACTAAGTAGTCGTTTGGAGCAATAAGGCCCATGGAGCCGGTGTTTAACCCGGTTTATATAGCGTGAAACGGACAATAGCATTTGTTTGCTGTCCCTTGGATCGGACGCTAGTCTATCGCAAAGTACGTTCCACGGAATCTAACAGACTCAGCTACCTATTCACTGCTGGGTCAACAGGAATGGTCAGAAAATTATTTCGACTGCACCCGAGATCGATCTCAGTCCTTTTGCGTGTGATTCGAGTGCTCTACCAACTAAGCTATCTATTCAAGACAAACCTATTAAAATATTTATCTTTCCATCAAAGTCGAGACCAAAATCGATTTTCTTTACATTCAATCCCAAATACAGTTCATACAATTTTCTTGCAGTATTAGATAGGGTTCGACAGTAATGATGTCATATACCTCATGATGACGCATAGTACTGGTTCTAAACGTGTCTTGTTGTCTCTAGTTTGCTCTTCTGTTTTCTGTAACAGGGTTGCTCCGACTTTTCGTGAAGAAATTGTGCAATGTGGATACTTCGTCACTCTGTACCGAACACGGTCCAACAAATATTGAGAACAACTGTGCTTCTCATATATATTTTATGCCCACAACTTTGATCTATCATTTTAAATCTGGATAGATTTGACCGAACACGTTCTTAACGGGTACCTTATATTATCACACTCTTCTTTGGACATGTTACGATATAACTCGCTTTTAAATTCGTCACCGAGCCGATCAATATTTAATATTTAGCCTTCTCTGTGTTATAATTAATTGGGACTTACGCATAGTAACAGATCTGCCTTCTCTATTCTATGATTAATTGATCGTTATTAGATTGGACTGACATTAAATAATTTTCCCTTCTCTATGCAATGATTTTGGTCACACGTAACCTGCACTATGACTTGCTATTTTCCGGCCCCGAACGTTTTCAACACAATCAACCATTCATTGTGCGTAGAATAGAAAGTGATGATTTCGGCCCGCCATGTGTTTATATAACCATGGTGAGTATATTCATAAGACAACTGAAAGGCGTTGTCGACACAAGATGTCCAAACAACAGGTTTGAAAAATAACAACGCATGGTAGTCTTAAGCTAATTTCCCATTGAGACTCAAGCTTTTCTAAAGTACCGTGACAACGTCAACTTCGTTCTATCTATAGCATTCTGTAAATGAAAGTTTTCGTAAAGGGTCAGTGTCAAACAGTGATGATTTAGGCATAAGTACAAAGTTTAATTCTCAGTCCCTTGGTCTTCATCATCATCATCATCATCATCATGACCACTATTCCTAACTTAACCACCTACCACATCATAATTACTATCACCAGCAACAAACTAGCACCACAATACAACCATCACTTTTACTTTTCTTATTTTTTTCTTTTTCTTCTATACTATTTATTATAGTGATAGCAGTGGGGACAATGGTTGTTGTTGTGAATCATACAATATGTGCCCCTTGTCCATACTTAAAGTTTGGGGGCTTTAAGATATCGATTTGCCGGAAGAGTCTCTCTCTCTCTCTATCTCTCTCTCTCTCTCTCTCTCTCTCTCTCTCTCTCTCTCTCCAAAGACATGGACTAGGTAGCCACATCCATAGGAAAATTGTCTGAAGTTCATTGAGGCCTACCTATTTTTGTTCACAAGAAATTATTGATTGCTTACGATTTGGTTGGAAAGCATGACTAATGATTTGAATAATAATCCATGGATAGAACCATGGACTAGATAACTAGTCTCTCTCTCTCTTTCTTTCTCTCTCTCTTTCTCTCTGTCTCTCTCTCTCTCACATATCTTTTTCAATCTCTTTAGAGCCATGGACCAGGTAATCACAGCCATAGGAAAATTGTCAGAAGTGCATTGTGACCTAAATAAATTTGTTTTTGAGAAAGTATTGATTGTTTACGATTTGTTTGAAATGCATGGCTAATGACATGGATCATAAGCAAGACAAAGCCATGGATTAGAAGACTGCAGCCATAGGACGATTATATAGCCATAGAGGACACACATGGAATCGGCCAGATATTGGGTTGAATAAAATTCAGAAAAAAATTTGGAGGGGGCACTTATTGTATCAATAATAATGATAAATAGGATATGAAAAAGTGACAGATTGATGAAAACAGGGAATAAAATGTCACGGGGTCAAACTTAGGATCCAATTGACACGAGGTCTTCGTAAACGTCCCAGGTTTAAGAGTTGGGTCATTTCAATCAATCTATACTCGAAGACATGTTTTATTGCATATTTAAAATACGTATTTTCCAGCGTTAACCCTTTCCTTACCAACTATAGGATAATCGTCACATTCCTTACCATACAGTCAGCATTTTTCTCAAACTGATTTCTTTTGTTTATCACAATATTTCAAGCCATTTATTAATTCTAGTCATGAGAACTTGACGCTGTGTTGTACAGATTATTTTTCTGAACAAAATATTGTCTATGATGTAGATACTTATTTCTCATTGAATTTGAGTTTTTAAAAATCATGTTTTATGATAGATGGGTTTGACACTTTGGTGAAAATCCGGAAATGGTCGGTAATGATCGTTCGCACCATGTATGAAGCAGGAAAAAGCTCTTGAGTTGTGACTGAGAATAGAAGATACAAGCTGCATATAATTGGAGTAAGAGAAACCCACTGGATACAATCCGTACAGAAACATCTCAAGTCTGGGGACAAATAAAGAAGCTGATATGCAGAGAAGTGATAAGACATGGGACGAGATAAAAAAAGTTCAGGATAGAGAAGGATGGAAAATGTTTGTCTGTAGCCTACACCCTGATCAAGGGTGTAAAAGGCAATGATGATAATGATGATGATGATGATGATGATGATGATGATGATGATGATTTGAGGGTCATCTTAATGTTGATTTTGACATTGTCATCAAATGAAATAATTCCACGAAATTAGACATTGACTACTTGGTCCAAAATTATGACACACCCCCTCAAATCGGCTTTATTTTGGGATGAGGAAAGAGCTGCAAATTGAATTTATAGACAGGAACAGATAAATTGGGGTTTTAAAAATGAGCTTTTATATAGCGCAATATCAACCAAATATAATCAAAGCGCTTTACAAAGGTTCCCTGACCAACAACAACACGTAAGATTTAGATCAAGACACGGCATGGCGTCTGTTAGGCATTATTACATTTTTTTTCCGACAAAGACAACGCTATTAACGGCCAGGTACTCTTTTTAAGTGGTCAGGGACAACTGCACATCTACAATCAACCTGGTATTCAAAGTGTTTGCTCCAAATCATAACCGTATTATTCATCGTGTGTACCGATCACTTTTAACCAAATGGAAGACTGGAACATTCAGGATACCGGTCAAACATTTCCCACGCCAGGTTGGTTTTCCTAAAATCACCATTCTTAAGAAATAAACCAATTTTTTAGTGCAATGTCCACTAACATTCTCAAAGCCTGTTACAAGGGGTTCAAAGCCAAAAGAAACAAAAGACTTGTGGAGACTTGACGCCTGTGCGGCGTTCCAATTGTGTAACCCACAGACTCCAAACGGTATTATATCAGGATAAACTTGTTACTGAACATTGAATCTTTAGCCAATTATATGGAACTTGGTAGTAATTTATTTCTGTTATTGAACAAACTGAACAAAGTAAATAAATCTAAACACAAAAAAAAAGAAAAAAAGAACACCCACGGTATTGGGGTCAAAATCCGTCTTCAGCCACCGGCCGCGAACCTTAGTAAACGCAATATACATATACATATATATATATATATATATATATATATATATATATATATATATATATATATATATATATATATGTATATATATATATATATATATATGTATATTATATATATATATATATATATATATATATATATAATATATATAGATAGATATATGCCCAGGGGATGAGATTGGCCTGATTGGGAGTCAGATGAGGAGGATACTTCTCCATTGGAGCAAGTTTCCAGCCATTCCACCGCAGCAGATACAAAGACCCCACGCTGCTGTGCCCTACAGTATCTTAAATACGCTTTCTTGTTTGACGGCATTGCCAGTGCGGAGGTAAAGGTCTATAGAATAGGGAAGAAAAGTGTGATGTAAAAAACAAAACAACCGGTTACTATTTCATTGGAAGTGTACAACCACTCTTCCGGAGGATTGTATACATAACTTGTTTAATTCATCTGCTGGTGTCAGAGTAACGATATCTTTTTTTCTAGTCTAAATATCTGCTGGTCGTCAGTAAAGATTATCCATGTCGCTCTTTTACGTCACGTAATCCTAAGAATTAGCCGACACATCCTGTTACTGAAGTGGTGATGACACCTTTATGTGATCTATTCATTATTAAAATTCCGAAGGACTGTGTACATACACTCCAAGGATTTAGGAACCGAAAGCGTTGATGGTTTGATGTCACGACTTTCTTCCATATTGATGTGGCTGTGTG
>NC_088367.1:40798532-40818532 GCF_034508935.2 Berghia stephanieae | reverse complement strand
ACTACTACTACTACTACTACTACTACTACTACTACTACTACTACTACTACTACTACTACTACTACTACTACTACTAGCGCACGCCATAAATGTGTGGTCGTGATTCATCGTCATGATCAATCAGCACGGCTAATGCAAACACTTTTCTTTTTGTTTTTGTTTTTTGCGCGTGCAACGCATTTTGGGTAATTTCAGACCAGTTAAAAGGAAGGAAATTGAATAAGAAAGATATTTGTTTTTCTAAGATTTACTATTAAAAGCACATGAGAAAAAGTGAAATGAGATGGTTCAATTGGGGAACATGTGAAGATTCCAAAAGGACACTATCATCTAAAAGTCTCACCAAAACACATGCGTTGGACCCCAAAAGGAATACACTCAAATGCGTACATGTACAGTTCATAATATAGAACAAAAATATTTGATAACATAACATACAGAAATAAATATCATCTCCCAAAATTATAATAATAAATTCGACTGTTTCCCTCCCAACCAGGGAATCTGCATTAGTCAGGACAAAACTAAATAATCTCATTCCAATACAAAGACGGAAAGCAAGTTGAAAATCATATATAGAGGGATGAAAGAAACATTGCATGTAACCTCCTGCCCACCTCAGGAAGTCAAAGGAGGAGGTCAGTAATGCAAACAGTAAACGGGACTAAACGATAGATTCATCAGTAAACCGATAGATGGAGCTTGCCGTTATCTGGACCGTTGGAGCGCTTTGTGATGCCAATATAAAGTATATTAACCATACATTCCAGACGCAGTATAAACAATCAATGCTTTCTCAAAAACAAATTTATTTAGGCCACAATGCACTTTAGAAAATGTCCCTCTGGTGCAGTTATCCAATCTTTGAAACAAATCATTAGCCATGCATTAAAAGCACAGCATAAACAATCAATAATTTCTCAAAAACAATATTATTTAGGTCGCAATGCACTTTTATAAATGTCCTTCTGCTGTGGTTATCTAGTCCATGGTTCTATCTTGTTTATGATCCTAAATCATGAGCCATGCATTACAAGCGCAGTGTAAACAATCAAAACTTTCTCAAAAACAAATTTATTTAGGCCACAATGCACTTTAGAAAATGTCCCTCTGTTGCAGTTCCAATCCTTGATTCTATCTTGTTTATGAAACAAATCATTAGCCATGCATTCCAAGCACAGTATAAACAATCAATAATTTCTCAAAACAATATTATTTAGATCGCAATGCACTTTTAAAAAAGGTCCTTCTGCTGTGGTTATCTAGTCCATGGTTCTATCTTGTTTATTATCCTAAATCATTAGCCATGCATCCCAGACACAGTGTAAACAACCACAACTTTCCCAACGAATTTATTTAGGCCACAATGTACTTTAGAAGTGTTTCTACAGCTGTTGTTCTTTAGTCCATGGTGATATATAGAGAGAGAAAAAAACAACACACACACACACACACACACACAGAGAGAGAGAGAGAGAGAGAGAGAGAGAGAGAGAGAGAGAGAGAGAGAGAGAGAGAGAGAGAGAGGAGAGAGAGAGAGAGAGAGAGGGGGGGGAGAGAGAAAGAGAGACTCTGCCCGCAAACCGATAACTCAAAGCCCCCAAACTTTAAGAATGGACAGAGGACACATTTAGTATGATTCAGAGCAAAAACCATTGTCTTCACTGCTATCTTCAATGTAATTAATTATTTAAAGGAAAAAGAAATAAGAAGAGAACAGAAAAAGTGATGGTTGTACCGTTGTGCTGATTATGATTGATGTTTTGTTACTGGTGATAGTAATTATGATGGAGTGGCGGTTAAGATAGTAATAAGAGTCATTATGATGATTTCTTCAAAAATCAATAGACTATAATACCCCACCTCTATTTATTTAATGTTTTCAAATAATATCTAACTTTAATCAGATAATGACCATTTTCTCTCTAAATTTACTTCAGGTAAAAAATGTTATTGGTTCTTCGATTGTTTACGGGCGTTATCTTAAACATTTTTTTCGTCGTAAGTAAACAGCACATTTAGAATATTTTGCTCTCTGTCTATTTTATTGATTTATGTTGTGAAACCGTCTTCACATGGATAAGTAGTCCCACCCCACCCCCCTCACCTTAACCACGTCACCTGGAAGTGTAGCACCAAATACTTACCGTTTATGGCACGCTTCTCCAAAACGTATTCAAGTAGGCACCTCCCTATTACTACTACTACTACTACTACTACTACTACTACTACTACTACTACTACTACTACTACTACTACTACTACTACTACTACTACTACTACCACTACTACTACAACAACAACAACTACTACTACTACTACTGATACTACAACTACTACTACTACTACTACTACTACTATTAGTACTACTACTAATACCACTGCTACTACTACTACTACTACTACTACCACTACTACTACTGCTTCTGCTACTACTACTACTACTACTACTACTACTACTACTACTCCTACTACTACTAGTACTACTACTACTACTACGACTACTACTACTACTATTACTAATACTATCAGTACTACTGCTAATACCACTGCTGCTACTACTGCTACTACTACTACTACTAATACTACTGCTACTACTACTACTACTACTACTACTACTACTACTACTACTGCTGCTACTACTACTGAATCCGTTAAGAAGTGATATTCAAACAAATTTACATTATTCTAGGGCGTGCGGTTTTTATTGTAACACTACTACTACTACTACTACTACAACCACATCACCATCCCTACCACCACTACTACAACAACCACCATATCACCGTCCCCACCACTACTGCTACAACCACCACCACCCCTACCACCACTATTACAACTACTACCACATCACCATTCATCATGCCACCACAACTACAATCACCATTACATCATCATCTCTACCACCACCATCACATCACCATACCTTCAACTACTATTACAACCACCACAACGTCACCCCCCCCCCCCCCCCCACCACCACCAATACTACTGCAATCAGTGTTGCAAGCCGTAAGCATCCTTCAAACAAATTTAGCAAATCTCCCTCTCTCTCTCTCTCTCTCCCTCTTCACACAAACACACACATGCACATGCACGCACACACACACACACATACACACACACACACAAATAAAAAAATTCGCTCACTGGATTAATTTTCATGTTCACCTTCGTGTACTTGCAAATAATAGCTAATCACAAATATTTCGCCTCAAACTTTCGCCTCGTTAGTTTTTCAAGTTCATGTTGCTCTACTTATCACTAGATGCACTTTTAGCACTCTCCCTCTCTCTCTCTCTCACACACACACACACACACACACTACAACCACAAGCACCACATTTTCATCACAACCACTACTACTACATTCACCACCACCACCACATCATCACTACCACTACTACTTCAACCACCACCACCACATCATCAATACTACTACAATCACCACCACTACATCATCACTACTACTACTACTACTACTACTACTACTACTACTCACACCACATCATCATTACTACTACAACCACTGCCACTACTACAACTACAACCACTACCACCACCACCACCACATCATCACCACTCGTCATCATCATCACTACTACTACTACAACTACTACTACTACTGCTACTGCTACTACTACTACTACTACTACTACTACTACTAAAATAACCACCAACACCACATCTTCCTCACTACCACCATTACTACAATCACTACCATTAAGTGATTTACTTCATTTGAAATAAGGAAACTGAGGTTGTATTTGGCAATGTGTTTATATATCATACTCGTCTAGTTCTAATAGGTTATCTATTTAGATCTATACAATATTTAAACACAATACCAAATACCATCCCAATTCCCTTTTGTGTGTGCGGAATTCCTCTTTCGGCATTGAAATTCCTCCGATTGGTGTCTGAAATTCATGTGAGTCAAATTGAAAATTGGTGTCTCTGTAAATTTTACTATTCTCGTCAAATTTTCAAGGCCGTATCTAAGGGATTTGTCTGTGCGTGAAAACGGTGTCTCACTTCAAAGTCGACTATCTCAAAACTTGGTTTTTACACTCTCCCTACTTCAAACGGTCATATCTCGGCAATGAGTAATCAACATTTTATCAATTTGGTATCCAATTTTAAAGCATAAAATAAGCTATGATTGGGTACCAAAAACCCAAAATTGAAGAATCCAACTTAATACCGTTTCGAGGCGGATGGTCACATATTGATATCTTAGAATTATAAAAACATCGTACATTTCACATAAAATCAACAGAAATGTCTAAAATTTGAACATTTATGACCCTCTACTAGCCATTGAAAAAAAAAATTCTCCCCATTCTATTGCATATTTTCCATTTTTCACTCGATTTTTAGGACTTTGCTTTTTTAAATTGTTCTAAAAATATTAGTAAAGAGAGTAAAGACACGGAGAAAGAGAGGAAAAATATGAAAAAGAGTAGAAAAAAATGAGAGAGAGAGAGAGAGAGAGAGAGAGAGAGAGAGAGAGAGAGAGAGAGAGAGAGAGAGAGAGAGAGAGAGAGAGAGAGAGAGAGAGAGAGAGAGAGAGAGAGAGAGAGAGAGAATAAACAATACTATATTATCCCTACAAGTAACGAGCGTATTGAAACATGTCAGGATGAACAATTGTATGATATATAATGAAATTTATTTTCCTACATTTTACTGACATGTTCAAACAAAGTATGTCTGAATAAACATTGTTTTTATATATTATGGAATGTTTTTCTCTTTGTTCTTGTCAGGCCAATGGATGATCACGCGATGAACCTACGTAATATCGCCATGCTTTTAAAACGGGGCTTCTCATTCGATGTGATATTCTTTGGCTTTTATCGAGTTACAACTAACTGTTGTTTGCATTCTTGTTGTGCTAGTGAGCATTGTGAAAATCTATTAAAATGAATCCCAAGTCTGTCCTCAGTAAGTGTTAACAATATTGCGTTTTTAAATTCACAAACTTATAATCGTATGTTTATTTTATCATTAAAATCCCGTACTCTGGAAAGACACGTATTCACAAATTTGACCAGAAAATTTCTTAAAAAGTCATTCGATTTAAATTACACTGATCATGGCAAAAATCTCGAACCTGGAACGTCTTGAAGTTTTCAGCAAAGTCCCAGGTTTGAGATCTTTAGTCAAGATGGGGGTTATTTAATTCCATCAATATTTGAAGGCCGAGATTTCTGATCAAATTTTAATGAGGCTTTTTTCCAGCGTAGATTTTATCTATTTCTACGTAACACGGAATTTAATGAATTATTCTTACCATTGCCATTTCCTTCATTTGAGCGTTTTTCAAAGGTTCACAATATAATAATATAAAAATGTTGTTTTCATTGTCTTAAAAGCTAATGGTCCGTATATTAAAAGATCTTTTTGTGCAGAGAATAATTTTTGAGTTTAATCTCTACGATTCACTTCAATTAATCGGCTACGTATAAAAGTGCTCGTGTCACACTACTATTACAACAACAACAACAACAACAACAACAACAACTACTACTACTACTACTACTACTACCAGAGATTTTTCATCAAAACAATATGGCCGACTGGCTTCCTGTATGTGGCTCCAATAGAGTAACAGGTGCTCGCCCGTCAAGGGGACACAAAGTGCACCTGCGCTCTCTACTGCTTATATAAAATACTTCGTTTTTTGTATTAAAATAGTGTTAATTAAGGGTATAGCTAATATTAATCCTTTAAAAAATTACAATTAATATCAAAATGATTTTGAAAATATACAAAAAGCCTTACATTTGATATTTGAGAGGTAAAAATTGCCAATAATTTGTTTTAAAGGTGTATACGGTATGGGTTTCTTTCATGCAATAACTAAGCATTTTAAAGAGATTGTAAGTAGACATACTTATCAGAAAAGATCCATTTAAAAGAGTAACTTAACACACACATACACACACAGACACACACATATATGACTCGGATGTCAAATAAGAGTGGCGGAAATCTGTCACAGTGATAGGTGCAATAGCTCATTATCTGGTCATTTAAGTACTGAGAAAATATAACCAGTGTTAGAATAACAGTTATAGAAGACAACTAGGTCTTCAATTGGATGGTTGAACAATACAATTTTATTGTGTGGTGCAGGAGTTATTGCCCTTGATTTAGTCACTCATATTACAGCCCATAGTCGGTGCATTATTAATCTCTTGTACAAGTGTTTCGTGATATTTCAGACTAATATTTACTGTTGAATGACGTATTAGGGCAGTTGACAAAAACAGTTTAACAATTTAAGCCAAATACAACTATTGGCAGGAGTTATGCCCCTTGGGAGGAGAAAAATATGCGCTGTTTAGCATTTTAGCCTACTATTTTAAAAACTTGTAAAAATTTTAGGCAAGTACAAGAACAAAAGTTCTTGGAATATTTAAGACCTATAATATACATGGTAACACGTGGCCATTGTGGGTATTTTAAGTTATGTCCCCCTAGTTTTAAAACAAATGCAGGCATCTGAAAAATACCGTTCAAAACAAATTATCTAACAAAAATAAAAAACGCGACGAGAACAAAGTTATTGGGAAGGGCTTGCTTTGTAAAAAACAAAGACAAGAAACCAATCCATCAATAATTTGCAGTTATGTCCCTTTTTGTAAGAAATATGCCCTGAAATGATCCCGTATAAAAACGGGGTTTTTTAAATCAACAATTGGACACATGTCACAGAACGAAAGTTGTTGGGAAGGGCTTGTTCTTTGAAATAATAGGCATCAAGAAACATTTTCATCAATATTTTGCTTGTACATCCCCTTTATTAAAGTAATAGACCCGGGAAATTAACACCTAACAGCAATTTCTTATCAGTTATCGGAAAGGTTTGTTTGTTTTTAAGCATTTTACGGCGCTTGCAACACATTTAGGTCATATCAGCGCCAGTAAAAAGGGAGAATATGGGATAGAAAAAAGTTCTAGAATTACAATTAAAGCACCAAGAAAAGGTAAGACAAAGGGAAATGGTACAAATAGGGAATTGGTGAAAATTCCAAGAGCATACCATAAATGTGCTTAGTTTGAGATCACCTAAAAGTCTCATCCAGACACTATCACAGGTCCACTAAGAGAAATACATTCAAATGCTTACATTATAAATTCAAAACAACAAATATATTAAGACATAACAGGGAGATGATTTACAATGAAAAAAAATATCATCTCCCCAGTTTCCCTCTCAGCCAGGGCCAGGACAAAACCAAGTAATCTCATTCCAAGACAGAGACAGAAAGCAAGTTGGAAAACAGATAAAGGGGGATAGATGACTAAGTATATACCTCCCAGCCCACTATGGGAGGTCAGAAACCCCATCCATTTGTCGGAAAGGGTTTGCTCTTTGAATTAGTAAGATAAAAAAACCCATTCAATTAATATTCCGCAGTTATGTCCTTTTTATTGAAAGAAATAGACCTGAACTTTGTTTTTGTTTTTATGTTAATAAGGGTTTAACGGCGCTTGAGACACATTAAGGTCATATCGGCGCCAGTAAAAAGGAAGAAAATGCGATAGTAAAGCGTGACAGAATTACAATTAAATCACCCAAGAAAAGGTAAGACAACGGGGAATTTGGTTCAAATAGGAAACAGATATAGATTCCAAGAGCACATTATCAAAGTACCTAGTTGGAGATCACCTAAATGTCTAATCTTGACGTTAAGCATAGGTCCCCATTATGAGGAACACACTCAAATGTTTACAAATCATATATTACTATAACATGTGAACAAAACATAATACAGTGCATAACATAGAGATGATTTATGAAGAAAAAAATGTCATCTCCCAAAACTAAATATACATTTGACTGTTTCCCTCTTAGCCAGGGTACCCGGTCCAGGACAACATCACGTAATCTCATTCCAAAACAAAGACAGAAAGCAACTTGGAAAATAGATATAGGGGGATAGAAGACACAGTAATTACCTTCCTACCCACTACGGGAGGTCAGGAACCCCACCCAGCCCCTGAACTTTTGCAATTAAAAATAGAACTGCTTATCATCTAGACACATGTAGAGCAAAGGTTATGGAGAATAATTTGAGGAATTTTGCTACATTTCTTACTAAAACAAATAAGCTCCTAAAAGAACAACGATCTTTTTCATTATAAAAAAAGATTAAAATAAAGAAATGGAATGTGAAGGAAGAAAAAGTCACCATTTCAGTGCATGTTTATTGCAATTGAAAATAAATGACACAAAAATTAACAACAAATATAAACCCGTAAATTCACTCTCTTTAACTACTTTATCAAGGAGGAGTTGTAAATTTTCCTTTGAGTCAAAAGAAAAAAAAATAGACAGTATGTGACTCTAATGGTTCTGTCCCACAATGCACACCCAGGCAGCCTTCTGATCCACAACTGGCTTCCTCGTTTTCATTTTTGAGGGCTTCGGCTACTTACACAATGCTGCTCCATCTTTTTCGTTTGTCCTGAAAAAAAAAATCAGGAATAATAAATCTTAAGATTTAACACACTAATCAAACATAGACTAAACATTGCATATGCTACCTCCAATATCATTCATATCACTTTTTTTTTAAAACATGGAAAAGGCAGTATGCTGGAAATCCTATAGAGAGGGATTTTAATCCGCATGTCAGTGACCAACATTGAACAAAATCAACAATCAACCAGACAGATTCACAAGAAAAAATATATTTTAAATAACTGTGTATCCCCCATAGAATTAAACGAATGAGAATACGTACGAAGCCTAAAAAGTGTCCACCAATGAAAGCATTCAGCGCCATTTTGTTGTTGGCTAAGAATGTAGTAATTACCATTCATTCGGTATCTATGTCAACATAACGACACAAGAAAAACAACAAACAATATCAAAATCCACAATAAAATGTTTCAGAACTGTTGCGTATATTTATGGCACAACGAAGCTGTCAAAAAATGAAGTTAGAGAATGTGTGTAATCATGTATTATAATAACCTGTAATGTGTTTTCCAACCACCACACCATCTACTACACTACAACCACCACCACAATATCATCACTAACACTACTACTACAACCACCAGCCCCACATCATTATCACTACCACTACTACTACACCACCACCAGCACATCATCATCACTACCACTACTACAATCACCACAACCACATCGTCATCACTACCACTACTACTGCAACCACCACCACCATATCATCATCATTACCACTACTACCACAACCACCACCATCACTACTACTACAACCACCACCACATCACTACCTCAACTACTACAACCACCACCACAATAGCATCACTACCACTACTACTTCAACCACCACAACCACATCGTCATCACGACCACTACTACTACAACCACCACCATATCATTACCATTACCACTACTACTACAACCACCACTACCACCATATCATTACCATTACCACTACTACTGCAACCACCACTACCACCATATCATCACCATTACAACTACTACTACAACCACCACCACCACATCATCATCACTATCACTACTACTACAACTACAACCACCACCACATTATCATCACTACCACTACTACTACTGCAACCACCACCACCATATCATCATCATTGAAATATTTTTTTTTTAATTGAGCTTTATATAGTGCAATATCTACTAAATGTGCTCAAAGCGCTTTACAAGGGGTCCCTGGTCAACATTTAACATGTAGTACGGGACATGACGCCTGTTAGGCGATATTACAATTTTTCGGACAAAGACAACTCTGTTAACGGCCAGGTACTCATTTTACACCTGAGTACGGTGAGAGAATGTGAGTAAAGAGCCTTTTCCAAGGACTCAACTATGCGCCGAGCGCGAGGCTCGAACCCAGGACCTTCCGATCCGGAAGCGAGTGTCATACTACTAGACCACATAGCCGCATCATTACCACTACTACTACAAACACCACCACCACATCATCATCACGACCACTACTACTACAACCACCACCACCACCATATCATTACCATTACCACTACTACTACAACCACCACCACATCATCATCACTACCACTACTACTACAACTACAATCATCACCACCACCACATCATCATCACTATTACTACTACAACTACAACCACCACCAACACCACATCACCTCACTAACACTCAGTACTACAATCACTACCATTAGGTTTTGGAGCTTTACTTCATTTGAAATAAGGAAACTTCGGAATTGTATTTGGCATTGTGTTTATATATCATAATATAATTCTAATCAGTTATCTATTTAGAACTAGATACTATACAATGTGTATGCCAAATACCACCCCAATTCCCCTTTCTTGTGTGCGGGAATTCCTCTTTCGGCATTGAAATTGAGTGTGAGAGAGTCATCACTACACACATAAACAACAGAAACAATTTAAAAACAAGACTATGACACGCAACCACTCACACACGAGGCTATACTATTTATCCTTTTCTCTATATAGAATAGGACAAGACAAACAATAGCTTGACTCTCGCTACACTTCGCATTGATGTTTGTCGTCTCACGAGTTCAACTCTCGGTCGACCTGTCAATATTCCTTTTTGCCTCGGACGTAATCATTAATAGAATGTTGTGTGGTTTTGACCGTGAAGAAAACCTTAAGAAGTGACATTTATATCATTTTAGAGAGATCGTTTTGAATAATTTTGAGTTAAACGAGCGAGCAGCAACTTGTTTTCATGAACGGCCGATCAGCGCTTGTTTACTATAGTAACGCGATTCCCAGCCAACATCAAAATGGCGGATATTTTTCTCATCGAGGCCGCTGGTTGGTTAGCCAATAAGAGCACCGTACGGTTTCCATTGGGTAAATTCCTTGGTATCCCCACAACCTTGCTGTTACAGTTCACTCTGCTTAATCGCACACTCCGCTTATACGCTACACATTCCCGAAAAACATATTTTTTTTCTATATAAACCCGCTTAATCTATACATCTTGATTTGAGAAAAATATCTAAAAACTACAATTAAAATAGGTAATGAAAATGCGTTTCACATATAACCATTTCGGCACATTAATATCATATCACACTGTCCCTCTTACCCCGACTAAGTCAGACGCGTTAACTCACATCAAAGGATTATCTGACACAACAGGCTTAATTGACTCAGAAATAAAAAAAATAAAAAAATAAAAGAAACAAACAAACAAGAAAAAAAAACCGCCTAATCAGTCTAATATATTGAATATGAGGGTCCCAAGCCCGTAGAAACCTCAGATGGGAAGTCATACACGAATGGTACATGAAAGCTAGTGATTAGATACTAATTTTAGCCTCTCCGCTTAATCGTACACTCCGCTTACTTGCCATAAAAACCTGAACTCTCGCGGGTGTGCGATTAAGCGGAGTCGACTTTAAGCAAGAGTAAACATATTCGCATATACCAAACTCATGTCCAAGAGTCGTCAGTGAGGCTGAAAATGATTTTTAAAAGTCATTAAAGAAACTGATAGACCACAAACCTGCGGTTTCGATGACATTCAGCTGTCTTCAATTTCCTCTCAAGGACCTGCTCTTCGTTGAGGGATAGCATGCGCCTTTTAACACGCTCCCTCTGCTTGGCCTTGTATTCTTCCCAACGCTGAGAGTCTTCTCTGAGCCTTGCCCTGCATTCGGCTTGAAGCTGGGAGTATGTCTTGGCAGGCTTCTTTTTTTTGGTTTGAAATCCAATTTAGCATGGCGCAAAGACATCGATCATGTGCTTACGGGCACAGGGGAGTCTGGTTCTTTGTGTTCCTAGTGATGTGAAGTAAAAAAGGTGAAAAAATTCAGTATCAACTTTGCCAATATCCATGATAAGAATGCATTGGTAAGGTTGAAAGAAAAAAACAACAAACTTGGTTTTAATTATAGTAAATTTTAAACTTTTGTAAAGCAATTTCCAGTTTTGACAAAAGGCGCCACAGAAATAAAATTATCATATTATTATTCAAAATAAAACCAAAACAAACTATCTGGGCGTTTTTCAAATTTTATCCAATGAGGAGGGAGAATTTTTTTTCTTCTGAGTCTCAATCAAATTGGATCAAATCCTGTGACCACTTAAGTTGATTCCTCCTCAATCATTTCCTATAATATTGGAGCTTAAATCTTCTCCTTGCTTCATATGCTGGTAGGTTAAAGTTCGAATCCTTTGACATTGACTCACTCCTGTAACGCTAATTCAAAACTGCGTAGTTTGCATTTTAAAATTATGATGCAGACAGTTTTCTCCTATGGCCTTCTTCAGCATATAATCATTCTCTACAAATGGTTTAATGACGGATATGTGCCTATTGTTTTTAGTTTTTAAAGAGATTTGTTGCAAAATCCTGAAAATTTTGGCAAATTAAATATTTTAATTTCTCATAATTTTTTAATGAGATAATTCTTAATATACATTAGAGGCTATTTGAGAGAGAAAAGTAAAGACATAAATTGAGTAAATTGTAAAAACAAGATTGGACTGTCCAAATAGACATAAATCGCATTTTTGTAGGTCGTCACAGGAATGAGTTGACCGTTACAGGAGTGAGTCACATCATTACAGGATTGAGTTACTAAATAAAGACGGTCTATAACGGCACACATATTATTTGAGTTGTATTCTCTGCTCATAAGAATCACAAAAGTGAAATGTAAAGGTTCCCCAATGTATCTAAATCGATAATAAAGAAGACATAATTTTTTTAAAGTTTTCAGTTGATCGTCAAAATTGTAATTTGAATGGCCTCGGAGCCTTTGCTCTGAGTACAGAAAAGGTTTTCTCACACAAACGAGAGTCACCACTAACTCTTTTGTTGCAGTAATCGTTGTAAATATCAAAAGTCACCGATTAATTTGTTGATTATGAATAAAAGTCTACTGTATTTTTTACAGTTAAAAGAGGTGATTATTACGCCACGGGAAGACTTTTAATAGGCACTTAAATTGTGTATCATTATGGAACGCTATGAATAACAAAGGCTGACAAAGTTCTTATTTATTTGTCTAATGATGTCACAAGGCATTTTTATTGTCAGAACTCAACCAGAATAGAAACAAATATGAGCAAGATAAATCTATAACCATGAATATATGGAGTAACACTGACCCCAAACGAATCAGGATTTCCAACTAGATTTTATGAATCTCTCTCTACCTCTGCCCCCCCCCCCCCCTCTCTCTCTCACACACACACACACTCTCTCTCTTTCTTTCTTTATCGCTCTCTCTCTCTTTCTCTCTCTCTCCCACTCTGTCTCTCCTGCTCTTTCTATGATATTATATCCATTTTTCTCCCCCACCTCTCTCTCTCTCTTTCTTTATCGCTCTCACTCTTTCTCTTTGTCTTACTCTCTCTCTCTTTCTCTCACTCTCTCTCCTCCTCTTTCATTCTTTATCGCTCTCACTCTTTCTCTCTCTGTCTGTCACTCTCTCTTATGTATATATATATATATATATATATATATATATATATATATATTATATATATATATATATTTGATATTCTACTGCTTTCCTCTTTATACGCACTCAATATTCCTTAAAACCATTTTTTATCAATCGACCAAAGCAAAACAAAAGTATTTTGCTACGTCAACTGCAACTGCAACAGCTTATTCAACAAAATTAACTTTTACTTATTAAAATAGAATAAAAGGCACAACATGATTGGGTTGCCATAACCTAGATTTAATACTTCAATAGCCGGTTAAAGTTTAAGATTGAGCAGGTGTTTAATTGATCATTTTTTCTGGTCTTATTTACATAAATTGTATCTCCTCCTCCATGCCTTCTTTTGTATCCGGTGGGTTATGCACGAAGATAAAGATGAGTTAACAACAGAACCAACTCTATAACTTGTTGAGATATCTTCTCTTCCCACTTAAATGTTTACTCTATATTGCAAAGGGTTTAAAAATAAAATATTTAAAAAGTAGGAAAGAAACTAAAGACGTAATTTACTTTCAAACATTTAAAGTCTCCATCTCATCTCACTCCTGTAACAGTGGACTCACTCCTGTAACACAGCGCGCCGTTACAGGAGTGATCGTTACAGGAATGAAAATCTGAAGATTATATGTTACTTGACACTACAGGAATTGTAATAAATCAATTAATTTGACTTAGCAAGCACTAAAATTTACTGATCAAAGGATGATTAAAAGGATTTTGAAAATTCTTAAAATTTGAATGAGAAAAAGTCCGTTACAGGAGTGAGGGTCATGGTAAATACTCATCATTTTGATATAAGTTCAAGCTGGTAGATGAAAAATAGGTGGCTGCACGTTCTTGATTTGCTTTCAGTATGTGAGGAGAGGAATGTCTTGATGTATTTATGTTGCCAGTTGAATGAATATGATGTTTTATGGAAGAAAAACTAGGCGAAATTGATTGTCGTTACAGGAGTGAGTCAAATGTCACCGACAAAAATTAATTCCCAAAACTGACACCCAAATAACCTTTTTTATAGATTAGAACTTAATAGATATGAATATATATGGTGTTTCTTTAAAATGAAGAAGGAATAGGAGGAAAATTAATATTGCTGTTTGATTCAACAAAACTTTAAAAAATATATTTTTGTCAACCGACAGGCCATTTTGAGCAGGTGTGGAGTATATAAATAACTGTAGTTTATTCATTTATGGACCAAATTTCTCAATTTTTGGCATATGCTTTTCTAACTATATTATTTAATCACATGCCTTATTGCAATAAAAATATATCAAAGAATCTGAAAGCGAAATATTTAATATACTGGGACAAGCATTCGGCAAAAAAAAAAATGAAAAACGCCCATCTGAGCAAAAACCATTAAATCAGAACAATTGAAGCTACAAAGCAAATTTAATGGTGGGCCATATTTTGCTAAGAAATCTTGAGAAAAAATATCATGGAAGTTATAGTTTATGGGCTGCATAACTAAATACTAAACAATGATCTTACCATTATTAGCGATGAATGTTTTTTTCCAAACATTTTGAAAATCCTTGGATTGGCACTGTAGCCGTTAGTTCTGGATGGAGGCGTTGGAGAACAGAGAATGTTAGAAAAATAAATTAAAAAGTGCACTACATAGCACAATTGTAACAAAGAATTTTTCGCACTAAAAGTTATTGAAGTGACATGTGACCCAAAACCAAATATCGCAAAAGACAATATCTGAACAGCACTATACAAGTAAATATATCAGAAAAATGTGAAGCTACAGGAAGATTCAATCCACCTCAACAATTGAACTAAATCAAACATTTTAAATATGTATGTAATAATAAAACATCTATACAACTTATCAAAGGACAACAACAGATGGGTTGTCAGATACAGCCTTAGTGTCAGAGAAAATATCTTGTTATAACAATAGGGCCAAAAACAATGGACTTTGCAACTAGAATTGCATCATTTATAAATAATAGGATGAAAAAGCAACACAATTATCATCCTGCAGTTGAGATTAAAATTAATTTAAGTTAACAAATAGTCACAAGGCCTCATAGAGAAAGTAGACAGAACCAAAATGGCTGTCCACAACATCCCACATGACTAAGTGTTGATATTTTGTCACTAAGATCTCAGAAACACACACAAAAAGACCTACTCAAAAATTCAACTAAACCAAACACTAATGAAGTTTTGAAACATTTTAAATATGTTATGTAGTAGTAGTAATAAAACATCTACACAACGTATCAAAGGACAACAACAGATGGGTAGTCAGATGCAGCCTAAGTGACAGAGAAAATATCTTTTTATAACAATAGGGCCAAAAAGCAATGGACTTTGCAACTAGAATTACATCAATTATAAATAAAAGGATGAAAAAGCCACACAATTATCACCCTACAGGTATGAATAAAATTAAGTTTTTAGAAATTGATCACAAGACCTCATAGACAAAGTGGACAGAATGGCGGTCCACAACATCCCACATGACTATAAGTGTTGATATTTTGCTACTACAAAGATCAAGAAACAATAAGGTTCTTGTCCATTATAAAAATGAAACGCTTCTTCAGCATTATAACTGAATTAATGTAAATAATGTTCATGTCATGTTATGTTTGTATGCAATGAACTGTATTATAAATCAGCCAGCAAAGGACAACCAAAAACGGTTGTCACACGAAGTCTCAGTTAGATTGCGATATCTTGTTCTACAAAAAAAAAAAGAAAAGCTCAACGGATGTTTCTACTAGACAGTCGTCAAATAATAAAAAATTTTAAAAAACTACCACTGGCGTTCTGTCAATGTGGTTAAAACTTATAAGCTTACAAAGAATCCCTGATGCCTCATGAACAAATTGAGACAAGCCAAAATAAATTGTCTTACAGCATCCCATGACTAAGTTAGATCAATTATCTACTATATTTTTTACTTCATAGAGCAACTCATAAATCTAAACATCCTTTCTTAAAAAATATAGCATTGTGGAGAACATTGTGCTTATTTGAGTCAATAAAAAAATTGATACGGCGCACAACTCTACTGAAAGATTTGAAAATTAGAAATGTATTTTTTACAGATAGATAAACAGATAACCTGATTTCCTTTTATAATTTACAGTCAGTTTGAAAGTTCGTTGAGTCAAACAGATATCATAAAATGTGTACCAACGACGACACTTGACTCCAAAAATCAACTAATTTTGACACTGTAAAAAGTTGTCAATTTGCGTCATCTATTTATGACATCAAGTATTATTATTACTTCCGTTGCGTTGTTGATTTAGCGGTAATCAGTGTTGTTATGTATGTTCTAATTGCGTGTATGTTTGTGTGTGTGTGTGCGTGTGTGTATTTGTGTGTGTGTGTGTGTGTGTGTTGTGTGTGGTGTATACATGTGTGTGTGGGTGTTGGCACTTTTCAGCTAATCGTGGCGTTCATAGTGATATTATTCACTTGATCACATGAAGGTATTTCAGTCGCCATTTTGATTCTTTTTTTTACTATTAAGGTTAGCTCGAGATCGAAGATATTTCTTTTTCTATTAAGGTTAGTCATAAGTCTTAGTAAAGGTGCTAGGATGTTTGTTTTTCCATAAGTTAAGTAAAGGGGAGACATTCCGAAAGCTCCTACATCCCCAGTATTCTTTAAATTTGTATTTTCACCGTTGATATTTTGTCAGGCATTTATTTTTTCAATTTGTCATTATATCTAGAAGTATTTTAAAAACTCTAGAACAAACCTTGATAGATTTGTGAAAGTTTAAAATTTCTTAATTTGACCATTGTTTTGATTTTCAGCCGCCATTGATTTGTTAAATATTGAAAGGTAGTGCAAAGCAGTCCGAGAGTTGTTTTTTTTCTATTAGGGTTAGCTCGAGAGGTTAGTCATAAGTCTTATTAAAAGGTGCTAGGAAGTTTGTTTTTCCATAAGTTAAGTAAAAGGGATACATTCCGAAAGCTCCTACATCCCCAGTATTCTTTAAATTTGTATTTTCACCTTTGATCTTTTGTCAGGCGTTTATTTATTCAATTTGTCATGATTTTTTCTATTAGGGTTAGCTCGAGATCGGATGATTTTTTTCCCTATTAGTATTAGGCTTAGTCATAAGTAGTATTAAAGTGCTAGGGTGTTTGTTTTTCCTATTGGGGTACATTAAAGGTACTAGGTTTAATTTTTTCTTGGGGTTAGTTGAGGGAATATATTATTAAATATATTATTGGGCCACACAGAAAAATCAACCGAAGATATACCAATTACACAGACAACGTTGTTTACCAATCTGCCCTCATTAAATGATGGTGAGTACAGTATCGAATGAAAATAGTTCTTTCCCCGCGAAATTGCGGGCTTGTTACTAGTGTATTAAACATATCATATCTCCAAGCCATTAAGAAAATTGACAAAGAAATAAAGAAATAATTTTACTTAAATTTAACTCGCCGACACTTGTCCACGTTGTGACAGAAGCGGCCATTCCCATGAACAACGAAAGTGGTTGTCATGGATGGATTGTGAGATCCAAGTTACATTTTAATGCAATGCATTTTAAAATAATTAAGACCAAACAATCACATTTTGAATCTTTAAATCTCACCTGAGCAAGTATTTCTTTAGCACAAAAATCAATCGCTGTGTCTGGCGAGAGATTCGTGTCAAAAGACGACATTTCATGAGAATGACCGACTCAGGATTGCCACAGGGTTGCCAGATTATTTTTCAACAAAATGCCAGGGGAAGACTCAAAAAATGCCAAAACACTCAAAAAAATGCCAAAGTCTGTTGACTCCCACCCCCACTAAGAAAACTACTCACTTTTGATAGACAATTTACTATCCTATCCTGGTGGCTTGCGTGTTTTCTTTTTTTTTTTTTTTGAATTATACTAAATTTCCTGTTGGGGTAATTTTTTTACCTACTGACTACTAAGTGGAGTGCTAAACCACTACACCACGGTTGGATTTTAAGAATGAAAAAGAAATACATTAACATGACGCGTTTAGAAATAATTAAGGAAAGGTGTCATTTGAAGTATAATATACAAGAAAAGAAAATGCCAAATGAAAATGCCAAATGCCAAATGATTTTTCTAATGCCAAACGGTTTTTAAAAATGCCAGATTTTTGGAATCTGGCATTTAAAATGCCAAACTGGCAACCCTAGATTGCCAGATTATTTTTCAACAAAATGCCAGGGGAAGACTCAAAAAATGCCAAAACACTCAAAAAAATGCCAAAGTCTGTTGACTCCACCCCCACTAAGAAAACTACTCACTTTTGATAGACAATTTACTATCATATCCTGGTGGCTTGCGTGTTTTCTTTTCTTTTCTTTTTTTTGAATTATACTAAATTTCCTGTTGGGGTAATGAAATAATTAAGAAAAGGTGTCATTTGAAGTATAATATACAAGAAAAGAAAATGCCAAATGAAAATGCCAAATGCCAAATGATTTTTCTAATGCCTACGGTTTTCAAAAATGCCAGATTTTTGGAATCTGGCATTCAAAATGCCAAACTGGCAACCCTGGACCGACTCGCAACAAGTCGCACCGGTTTTTAGAGTTGTCTCTCGCTGATCGCGTGCCAGGTGATTTTTTTTTCCCGCAAAAGTAGGTTTTAATTATAATAGGGTATAAGTAAATGAATTCTCTTTAACAACTGAATGTCCCTAATAATGCTATTATTATGCAATAATTACATTAACTAATGTTTATTTTAATTGGAACAATTTTATCGACCTGGTTATAATTATATTTTCAAACATACTCGAAGGCCTCAAAAATGAGTGAATCCAGGTCTTTGTGTATAGAACTAATAAATCATTCTGTTTTTTTGTGTTGCTTTTTGTATTCAAAATCAAAGTAAATAATTTGTTCTTCGCATTTCCTAATGAGGACAACCAAATTGAAGTCTAAGTGATAGAAAAGTAATGCCTCAGTAATCACTTCTTTTGACAATCTACGTCAATTTCGGTCTCCATAGAGATAAAGTAATTATTTAACAATTGTATAAACCTGAGAAATGCTGTTTTAGAGCAATTGGGGATATATTAGAAAATGAAAAGTAAGCTAGGTACTCCATGGCCGATTTTTTCTCAAGCTTATGGCCCTTTTTACATGATTCAAATTCCAATATCAACGGAACTAACAAAAGAAAAACAATAACAATTTTACAGGTCAAAGATCAAGCTATTTGCGATCCCTTTAGTCAGGAGTAAAAAGTTATGATAACAGTTTAAAGACTCTAGAACAAACCTTGATATATTTGTGAGGATTTTTTTTTTCTATTAGGGTTAGTCATAAGTCTTAGTAAAGGTGCTAGGGTGTTTCTTTTCCCAGTATTCTTTCAATTTGTACTTTCACCGTTGATCTTTTGTCAGGTGAATATTTATTCAATTTGTCATTATATAGAAGTATTTTAAAAACTCTAGAACAAAACTTGATAGATTTGTGAACGTTTACCATTGTTTTGATTCTCGGCCGCCATTTTAATTTGTGAATTGTTGAAAGGTAGTCCGAGGTTTTTTTTTCTATTAGGGTTAGCTCGAGATCGGAGG
>NC_088367.1:40791032-40793532 GCF_034508935.2 Berghia stephanieae | reverse complement strand
ATAATATCGTATGCCCAAATAATACTGCATTCCTAAATGATAAATACCAACTATAATTTATGCTTTATCTCCAAATAACAAGTAACATCGATCAAATAAATTAATGTTGAGTTTCTACTCAAGATAATGACCAAGTTTAACTGATATACATGCACCGTGAACTCATTAAACCCACTTTTTGTTACCTAACTCTCTTACAGTACCGTTGCGCCTAGTTCGCCGAGGCCGCATAGGAAGCTCTTCGATTTATTTGTTTATTTATTTGTTTCTATCATATTTACACTCACATGTGAAACGTCCTTTCCTTGATTGTTTGTTAGTATTATTTTGTTGGGTTTAGTATCAGTGGAAATTTTTGGTTAGGGGACGGTTGTTATTTTGTATGTAATTATGAGTATTATTAAATGGTTTTAATTGCCACAAAAACGTTTAAGGCCTTAATAGGGTCTGTGTTCTCTATTCCAGCTATAGTTATGCTATGAGGAAAATAGACTCCAAAACAGTGATACTTTTCATTTTTCCTTTCATGTTTTATTGGCATGGTCGTTGTCATTTAGTTTGGTATTCCTTTCCGATTCCATGTGTATGAGGGTGATGGGGGAGGGGGACTGTTTGTATAATTTAACTATATGTGGGGTTAGGGTGGATGTGTTGTATGATGGGGGTTGAAATAAGGAAATAATATACTTAGTTTTACACAGAACTGTTCACACTACATTATTCCGCAGGCCGAAGGGTTTGAGGAAAAGTGATCGATCGTTGAAGTTGTGTCGATTTCAAAAGTAAGGGGGGGGGGGGGGGGGGGGGGGGGGGAGAGAGACACGGACGCACCTTGTTATTTGTTTTACCCTAGTTGAACCAACCATCATTGGTTTACTTCTGTGCCCCAGTTGAACCCTACCCATCATTGGTTTACTTCTGTGCCCCAGTTGAACCTACTATAATTGATTTACTTCGGTGCCATATTTAACCAGTCAACATAGGTTTACTTATGTGCCCTAGTTGAACCATTTGTATTTTTATGGGTGATTTAAATGTAAATATATCATATTTTACTCAGCCGTCTCTTTGCTTTGCCTTGAAATTACCGGCTTAAATAAATTTTCACAAGCCTGTAAAGTCCTAGAAAAACAAAGAGACTTTTCACAATGGGCAGTGAATGACTGTAATATAATTATTCCTCTTTTCAAATAAACCGTTTGAAGGAGCTTTTCAGGTAAGATAGTAGTCTTGGATTCGTGTCTAATCCATTTTCAATTTTGAAATACGATCTTATGTGCCTGACCATATTTTGCATTTCTTGCAGAAGTTGCCTTTGCCGCCTTAATGTTCTGCATGATGCAAGAATCTACAGAAGCTATCGTAGTAAGTTGATAACGTTTAGATGTATAGGAATTCATTCATTCATACATACATTCATTCATTCATATCATTCATTCTTTCAAATCAATCGCTCATTCATTTATTATTTCATTCATTCACTTATTCATTCATATCCTTCATTGATTCATATCCTTCATTCATTCATATTCTTCATTCATTCATTATTTCATTCATTCATTTATTCTTTCATATAATTCATTCATATCATAAGATAACGGTGATTAAATATTTAAAATGATATTATCTAATTTGTCAATTTGATTGACATTCTTTGAATCATTTACTAATCTTAAAATGTTACTTTAAATCCAAACGTACATCATTTTCTAACATTGTCATCATACATTAAATATTTTATTATAATAATATATAACGTAGAAGGTAAAGTCTACTTTCTCTTATACAAAAGCATATAAAAATCGTATCTGCGTCTATGCCTCTTTCTCGTGACAACATGCAGACACGGTGTCTAAGATTGCTAAGGCATGACAAACGGTAAATTGGTTGGGTATCGCTGTCTGCCGCCGTATTGTCAAATCCATTTGTGCGCACCATCAGACTTTATTATCGGTGATAGTTCAGAAGATTCATCTCGAACTATTGCCACTTATAAAATTTTGAGGTGTAACTATACCCTACTATTACTACTACTACTACTACTACTACTACTACTACTACTACTACTACTACTACTACTACTACTACTACTACTACTACTACTACTACTACTATACTACTACTACTATACTACTACTACTACTACTACTACTACTACTACAACTATCTACCCACAATACTACTACACTACTACTACTAACTACTACTACTACTACTACTACTACTACTACTACTACTACTACTATACTACTACTACTACTACTACTACTACATACTATACTACTACTACTACTACTACTATACTACTACTACTACTACTACTACTACTACTACTATATACTACTACTACTACTACTACTACTACTACTATATACTACTACTACTACTACTACTACTACTACTACTACTACTACTACTTACTATACTACTACTACTACTACTATACTACTAACTACTACTACTACTACTATACTACTACTACTACTACTACTACTACTAC
>NC_088367.1:40782840-40790932 GCF_034508935.2 Berghia stephanieae | reverse complement strand
AATTTTAATGTTGTTTGTCCTAAAAACGTTTTGGGCTCGATACATTATAGATGGCGGCATTTTAGTGATTGCATCAACTTTTGTACCTTTTGCAATGCCGTATTTTGATATTAGATGGCCCAAATAATCACACTGCGGTTTTGTGATAAAACGTTTTTGGAGATTACAGCGAAAGTCCCTTATCATGAAGTCGCTGTAATAATCTTCGCAGATTGTGTAATGATGTGTTGTATCCTTGCCACTCACAAGGATATCGTCGATATAGTCTGCAACACATGGAAGATCCTTAGTCAGTTGATCCATTATTAGTTGAAAATATTCCCGGAGCTGAACTGATGCCAAAAGATAGTCTCATTTGAATAAGAACACCTCTATGTGTGCTGAGTTAGAGGTGTTCTTGCGATTTTAGTGACAAACGGGATTTGTGTGTAAGCCTCGGGTAGATCGATTTTGAAAAAATCCATAGCCTCCTCCCAATTTGCGCATGAGATCCTCGGGTTAACTGTATTCGATATCTGTGAGTTTTCAATTGAGAATTAACTGTAACAGAGTAGTCTCCGCTTACCCGAATTTTCGCTCTCTCACCACTGGTTGTCTTCTTTTTTATTGGCACAATCGGTGTTCCAAATTCGTTGAAAGATGTAGGTTTCCAAATACCCTTTCCAATACCGGCATCCGAGCTTCTGTTGAGGTCGTCCTGAATCTCATATGGGACGAAATGAGGCTTGTGAAACACAGACGTCACATCGGCTTTGATTTTAATGTCAAGTTCAAAATCTTTCAATTTACCGAGTTCTGGCTTATTGCCAACAGATTTTTTTTAAATAGTTGATCGACCAAAACATTGGGCATTTGTATGGCAGAACGTCCTTATCAGTTTTACGGCATAGTGGTGATAGCAAAGTTTATTTCGCGTCGCCCTCGTTCTCAGACAGAGGCAAGAAAACAGTTCCCATGACGGGGAGTTCCAGGTTGGATGCACATTGATAATTAATGTTGACATTAGAGAGTGTTGGTTTGCCAATCCTTCCCATATCCCAGGTTGAATGAAATTGTCGCCTTTCCATGTATCTATGTCGAAAACCATTTCACGGTTGGATAAGTAGTTAACATATTTTTTATTGTCATATTCCGTTGTCGGCTCTCTGTCTTTCATTCGAACGTTTGATAGGCTGTTTGTTTCGACTGCCTTGCTGAATTATCGGAGTCTGTTTTCCTTGAAGCTTAATTTTTTGGACCTCAGGTTGAACAGATAATGCAGTCTCGCTAGCCACTCTTGAGGCAACCTCGATGTTTTTGTTAAACGAAAGCTAGTCCTCCTTGCGCTTGAATAGCTTCAAGAACAGCTGTGTTATTGACTGCGCACATGAAAAGGTACGCATGGCTTCATCCAGGAGATTTTCAATGGACCGGAACTCGCACGAGACAGCGCTCATGCAAATTCTAGCTGGACAATCCTGAATAGTTTCATCTGGTTTCATCTGGAGGCCTGTCCAATATTTATTACGTTCTCTGACAACAATTAGTAGAGGGAGGTACTGCTCCCTCATTATAGTTATTTTCAATTTCTTCAGGACTGAGAGAGTTATCGCCTTAGCTGGTGTTTCTTGACTCGCCATGTTAGTCAGTATTTTGTAAACAACTGGCAAATTCGTTGACAAGGAAAACGTCTGATTCTTCTAATCAGGTACGGAGTGAGCAGTGAAAAATGTATTAAACATTCCATTAGTCTCTCCATATTTCTAGGCAGGGTCGAATGCGACAAGCTCGGAATTGGTTAAACATATAGTGCTACGGTTACCAGTTTCAAGAACATTTCTATCTGCTTTTCTTGTCGTTCAACGACTTGCTTCACTTGCTCTTGTTGGTGGCAGCATTTGCTCATTTTGTTGTTCAATTGTTATTGTAATGCGGCGACGAGCTTTTTATTTGACATGATGACAGTAGTGCTGACACGACTGTATTATGTATAATAAGGGTTACGAAGATGCAACGCGAGCAAAGAGTAGTAGGTTACTGACGAAAAAAAAAAATAATTACTCACCCAAGCTTCCGACTGCTTAGTTGTATGAAGACGACGTACCTTTTTGTTTACTTTCGTGACGTAACAGTTGACCTAAGTGTCCACGATCAGGGGCGGGAAAAATTTATTATTATATTTATTATTATTATTATTATTATTATATTATTATTATTATTATTATTATTATTATTATTATTATTATTTCTTCCGAGTCGGCCTCGGCTGTGCTCCCCTGCAATCTTCTTCTTCTTCTTTTCTTCTTCTTTCTTTTCTTCTTTTCTTCTTCTTTTCTTTTTTTTTCTTCTTCTTCTTCTTCTTTTCTTCTTCTTCTTCTTCTTCTTCTTCTTTTTTCTTCTTCTTCTTTTCTTCTTTTCTTCTTCTTTTCTTCTTCTTCTTCTTCTTCTTTTTATATTATCATTATTATTATTATTACTATTATTATTTTTTATTGTTATTATTAATTTTTAATTATTATTATTATTATTATTATTATTTTTATTATTATTATTATTATTATTATTATTATTATTTTTTATTTTTTTTTATTATTATTATTATTATTATTATATTACTATTATTATTTCTTCGAGTCGGCCTCTTGGAAACTTGGAATCTGAAGCTTTTCTTGTTCTTGTTCTTGTTTTCTTCTTCTTCTTCTTCTTCTTCTTCTTCTTTTCTTCTTCTTCTTCTTCTTCTTTCTTCTTCTTCTTTTTCTTCTTCTTCTTTTTCTTTTCTTCTTCTTCTTCTTCTTTTCTTTTTCCCTTCTTATTCTTCTTCTTTCTTTTTTCTTCTTCTTCTTCTTCTTCTTCTTCTTACTTATTTATTATTATTATTATTATTATTTTAAATTATTATTATTTATTATTATTATTATTATATTATTATTATTATTATTATTACTATTTTATTATTATTATTATTATTATTTTTTATTATTATTATTATTATTATTATTATTATTTTTTTATTATTATTATTTTAAAATATTATTATTATTATTATTATTATTATTATTATTTCTTCCGAGTCGGCCTCGGCTGTGCTCCGCTGAAATTGTGGGGTCTACGACAATCTGACGCCGCAGGCCCGGCTGTTTCGCCGCGCCTCAGGCGGGTGGGGCGGGTCCAGTAGTATAGTTTGATAGTATTGTATTCCTTTGTATTGTGATGTAGGGGGTTAATAATGACTAAAGAGTAATAGGGCAAATTATGATAATTGAATGTAAAAACATCAAAAATTCAAATAACAAATCCAGATTCCAAGTTTCATTTCTTACTGTTTTATTTTTTGTGATGAATTGCAAATTAAAAAACAAATAGCATGGCCATATTCAATCAGTTCGATAAATTTCAAATCCGTAAAATCAATCCAACTGTAAAGTCATTATACCCATGTAACAATTTTTAATGCACGTGGAGTATTTCTAAGTCCCTAAAATAAATTTTTAGTAGGAAGCTAGAAAACTTGCAGCATACAGGAAAGTGCAGCTTATAGTCAATTAGAATGGATAATCGAATGTAGAGTAGAATAAAAAACACTTGTTTTATATCCTATTGTTAAATGTTCCCACAATTCCCGTCCAAAGTTCAGTTTTAGTCCAAATAATCCGTACGCCCAAATAACAAATACGGTACAGCAAAATAATATCGTTATGCCAATAATTTCTGCATTCCTAAATGATAAATACCAACTATAATTTATGCTTTATCTCCAAATAACAAGTACATCGATCAAAAGAAATTAATGTTGAGTTTTTTCTTTTATCAATATTATGACAAGTTTAATGAATTACACGACGTGAATCATTAACCCACTTTATGTTACCTAACTCTCTTACAGTACGTTGCGCCTAGTTCGGTTCTTATTTTGTATGTTAAATTATGGTGATTATTAAATGGTTTTAATTGCACAAAAACTTTTAAGGCCTAAATAGGGTCTGTGTTCTCTATTCCAGTAAAGTTATGCTATAGGAAAATAGAATCCAAATCAGTGATACTTTATTTTTCCTTTCATTGTTTTATTGGCTGGTCGTAGTCATTTATTGGTATTCTTTTCGAAATCATGAGTTGAGGGTGATGGAGGGAGGGGGATGCTTGTATAATCTTAACTTTATGTGGGGTTTAGGGTGGATGTGTTGTATGATGGGGTTTGAAATAAGGAAAAATAATATACTGGTTTTTACACAGGAATGTTCACAATTCATCTATTCGCAGGGAAGTGATTTGGGGGGATTTTCGGGGGAAAGTGAACGAATCGTTGTGATGTTGTGTCGTTTTCAAAAGTAAGAGGGGGGGGGGGGAGGGGGAGAGTATGCACGGACGCACCTTGTTATTGTTTTTACCCCTAGTTGAAACCAACCATCTTTGTTATTCCGTGCCCAGTTGACCTACCCTCCTTGGTTTACTTCTGTGCCCAGTTGAATACTATAATTGATTTACTTTGTGCCATATTTTACCAGTCAAATAGGTATACTTATGTGCCCTATTTGATCATTTGTATTTTTATGGGGGTTGGTTAAATGTAATATACATATTTTATCCGCGTCTCTTTGCTTTTGCTTGAAATTACGCTTAAATAATTTTCACAGCCTGTAAAGTTAGAAAAACAAGAGACTTTTCACAATGAGGCAGTGAATGACTGTCAATTTAATTATTCCACTTTTCAAATAACCGTTTGAAGGAGCTTTTCAGGTAAGTATAGTGTCTGGGATTCGTGTCAATTCATTTTCGATTTGAAAAAACGATCTTATGTCCCTGATCAATTTTGCATTTCTTGCAGAAGTTCCCTTTTGCCGCCTTAATGTTCTGCATGATGCAAGAATCTACAGAAGCTATGAAAAGTTGATAACGTTTGATGTATGGGAATCATTCATTCATACATACATTCATTCTTTCTTATAATTCATTCTTTAAAATCAATCCTCATTCATTTATTATTTCTTTCATTCACTATTCATTCATATCCTTCTTGATTCATACCCTCCATTCATTCTTTATTCTTCATTCATTCATTTTTTCATTCATCATTTATTATTTCATATAATTCATTCATATCATAAGATAACGGTGATTAAATATTAAAATGAAATTATCTAATTTGTCAATTTGATTGACATTCTTTGAATCATTTACTAATCTAAAAATGTTACTTTAAATCCAAAGTACATAATATTCAAAACATTGTCATCATACATTAAAAAATTTTATTATAATAATATATAACGTAGAAGGTAAAGTCTACTTTCTCTTTACAAAAGCATATGAAAATCGTATCTGCGTCTATGCCTCTTTCTCGGTGACAACATGCAGACACGGTGTCTAAGATTGCTAAGGGCAGGGACAAAGGGAAAATTGGTTGGGTATCGCTGTCTGCCGCCGTATTGTCAAATCCATTTGTGCGCACCATCAGACTTTATTCCCGGTGATAGTTCAGAAGATTCATCTCGAACTATTGCCCACTTATAAATTTTGAGGTGTAACTAAAACCCTACTACTACTACTTTTAAAACTACTACTACTACTACTACTACTACTACTACTACTACTACTACTACTACAACTACTACTACTACTACTACTACACTACTACAACTACTACTACTACCACTACTAACTACACTACTACTACACTACTAACATACTACTACACACTACTACTACCAAACTACTACTATTACAAACTTTACCACTACTACTACCACTACTACTATACACTACTACTACTACACAACTACTACTACTCTAATACTACTACTAACTACTACTAACTACTTCTACTACTACTACTACTACTACTACACTACTACTACTACTTACTACTACTACTACTACTACTACTATTACTACTAACTACTACACTACTAACTACTACTACTACTACTACTACTATCTACTACTACTATACTACTACTACTACTACTACTATACTACTCACAACTAACTATTACTACATACTACTACTACTACTACTACAATACCACTACTACTACCTATACTACTACTACTACTACTATACTACTACTACTACTACTACTATACTACTACTACTACTACTACTATATCTACTACCTACTAACAAACTAACTACTACACTAAACTACTACTACTACTACTACTACTACTACTATACATACTACTACTACTACTACTACTACACTTACTACTACTACTACTACTACTACTACTACTACTACTACTACTATACTACTACTACTACTACTACTATACTACTACTACTCTATACTACTACTACTACTACTACTACTACTACTACTACAACTACTACTACTAACTACTACTACTAATACTCATACTACTACTACTATCTACTACTACTACTACTACTACTACTCTACTACTACTACTACTACTACTACTACTACTACTACTATACTACTACTTACTTACTACTACTACTACACTACTAATCTACTACTACATTACTACTACTACTACTATACTACTACTACTACTACTACTACTACTACTACTACTACTACAACTACTACTACTACTACTACTACTACTACTCTACTACTATACTACTACACTACTACTACTACTACACTACTACTACTATACTACTACTACTACTACTACTACTACTACTACTACTACTACTACTAACTACTACTACTTACTACTACAACTAATACTTACTACTACTACATACTCATACTATACTACTACTAACTACTACTACTACTACTACTACTTACTACTTACTACATACTACACTATACTACTATACTACTACACTACTACTACTACTACTACTAACTACTACTACTACTACTACTACTACTACTACTACTACTACTACTACTACTACTACTACTACTACTACTACTATACTACTACTACTACTATACTACTACTATATACTATACTACTATTACTACTACTACTACTATATACTATACTACTACTACTACTATCACTACTACTACTACTACTACTACTATACTACTACTACTACTACTACTACTACTACTATATTACTATACTACATACTACTACTACTATACTACTATACTACTACTATACTACTACTACTACTACTATACTACTACTACTACTACTACTACTCTACTACTACTACTATACTATACTACTACATATACTACTACTACTATACTACTACTACTACTACTACTACTACTACTACTACTACTACTACACTACTACTCTACTACTACTACTATACTACTACTACTACTATCACTACTACTACTATACCTAAACTACTACTACTACTACTACTACTACTACTACTACTGCCTACTGCCTACTACTACTACTACTTCTACTACTACTACTACTACATATCTATTTTCTTAAACTTACAAAGTGAACAACCAAATGTCGCCGATTCATTGATGCATTTTGTCGATCTTTATGTCAATGAATATTTTAAATCAACGTTACCAAGATTCCAGTACTATAGCGTTCATTCATCTAAGCGAAAGATCACCTGAAGATTGCCGGTGGAAAATGTAGGGTCATTGAATGCTTTTTTTTCTCATAGAATCATTAATTATTGTTAAAGAGTATTATTAACTTACAATTTTGTCCCTATCCCACATAGGTATTTAAATACGTTTTGTATTTTTTTATGATTCACATGTGGTAATCCATTTTTCTTTAGTGTTATGTATTTGAAACTTGATTTGTACTTGTCTCTCTCAATAACTTCTCTTTTTGTGTTTGCAAATTATAAGAGAAATATAGATTTTTTTGGTATAATAATTGTATACTCAACTATTTTATGAATAATACTACATCGGTCACAGCTAGAATATATAATATTTTCTCCACATTATTGGTCATAATTTTTTAACCAGATGAGATAAACTTTAATCTCTTCTCTTCATGTCCTTTATATCCACAACTTCTTGAGACGTAAGGTCACATATGTGGATGGAAAAAAAGCAGGAAACAAATCTTTCAATTGAAAATTCATGAAGCCTTCCGAACATTCTTCGAGCTAAGGGAATTAACTTAAATATTCCTTAATGTAAAAAATTATTGAAAATCCAGTACCTTTAATTAACACTAATAGAAAAAAAAA
>NC_088367.1:40763116-40780616 GCF_034508935.2 Berghia stephanieae | reverse complement strand
CTTTTGTGTGTGTATGTGTGTGTTTATAAAACCTTTACAAGTAGTATAGTATTGTTGCTTTTTAAGGTCACAATTCCTTCCCCAATTCATCCAAATTTATCTGCTTGCCTTTCACTCATCAAAAGAGCAGTTAAAGCAATAGATATGCAATGATGAGGATAGATGAAAATAAAAACGCAATATATACTGACGAGTTTGCGTGTTGAGCAATGGATAATGTCAATTGGCTCATACAAAGGGAAACAACTTAAATAATATTCCCTCAACTAACCCCAAGATAAAGTAAAACCTAGACTGCCTTTAACTAACCCTAATAGTAAAATAAACACCCTAGCATTATGACTAACCCTAATCTTAAAAAAAACCCTCGGACTGCTTTGCACTACCTTTCAATACTTCACAAATTAAAATGGCGGCCGAGAATCAAAACAATGGTCAAATTAGAAAATTTTAAACTTTCACAAATCTATCAAGGTTTGTTCTAGAGTTTTTAAAATGCTTCTTTATGATGACAAATTGAATAAATAAACGCCTGACAAAAGATCAACGGTGAAAATACAAATTGAAAGAATACTGGGGATGTAGGAGCTTTCGGAATGTCTCCCCTTTACCTAACTTGTGTGAGGTCAAATGAAAATCTGAAGCAGACGCGAACAATAAAGTTTGTTCGGGCTAGAAGCTAGACAGGGTTTAATTAAATATTTGCCAGGGCAATAATTATCACATCGATGGCATAAAAACGACCGTAATATCAGCAGTAATATTAGTTGACGTTGTTAATCGGTGAAACTTGTTTAAAATTTGTGTAAATCCGAATACCTTCATGTGATCAAGTGAATAATATCACTATGAATGCCACAATTTGCTGGAAAATGCCAACACACACACACACACACATGTATACACCACACACAACACACACACACACAAACATACACGCAATCAGAACATACTACTACATAACAAGACTGATCACCGCTAAATCAATAACACAACGGAAGTAATAATAATACTTGATGTCATAAATAGATGACGCAAACTGACAACTTTTTACAGTGACGAAATTGGTTGATTGTGAGTGTTAGTGTCGTTGGTACGTATTATATGATATCTGTGTGACTCAACGAACTTTAAAACTGAATTTAAATTATAAAAGGAAATCAAGTTATCTGTTTATCTATCTGTAAAAAATACATTTCTAATTTTCAAATCTTTCGTATCATTTTTATTGACAGTAACAAGTTTATCCTGATATAATACCGTTTGGAGTCTGTGGGTTACACAATTGGAACGCCTCACAGGCGTCAAGTCTCCACAAGTAGTTTGTTCCTGTTGGCTTTGAACCCCTTGTAACAGGCTTTGAGAATGTTAGTGGACATTGCACTAAAAAATTGGTTTATTTCTTAAGAATGGTGATTCCAGGAAAACCAACCTGGCGTGGGAAATGTTTGGCCGGTGTCCTGAATGTTCCAGTCTTCCATTTGGTTGAGTGATCGGTACACACGATGAATAATACGGTTAAGACTTGAAGCAAACACTTTGAATACCAGGTTGATTGTAGATGTCCATGACCATGTAAAATGAGTACCTGGCCGTTAATAGCGTTGTCTTTGACGGAAAAAATGTAATAATGCCTAACAGACGCCATGTCATGTCTTGATCTAAATCTTACGTGTTGTTGTTGGTCAGGGAACCTTTGTAAAGAGCTTTGATCATGTTTGATTGATACTGCCCTATATAAAAGCTAATTTTCAAAACCCCAATTTATCTGTTCCTGTCTATGAATGCAATTTGCAGCTCTTTCCTCATCCAAAATAAAACCGATTTGAGAGGGTGTGTCATAATTTTGGACAAAGTACTCAGTGTCTAATTTTGTTGAATTATTTCATTTGATGAAAATGTCAATATCAACGTTAAGATGACCCTCAATGAATCATTTTCATCATCATCATCATCTTTTTTCACCCTGGATTAGGGTATAGGCCACAGACAAACAGTTTCCATCCTTCTCGAGTCTGAGCTAACTTTTAAGCTCGTCCCATGTCCTATCACTTCTCTGTTTATCAGCTTCTGCAATTGTCCCCAGACTTGAGGTGTTTCTGTCCGGATTGTATCCAGTGGGTTTCGCTTACACCAAGTATATGCAGCTTGTATCTTCTATTCTCAGTCACAACTCGAGAGCTTTTTCCTGCTTCATACATGGTGCGAACGATCATTACCGACCACTTTGGGATTTTCCCCAAAGTGTCAAACCCATCTAACATAAAAAAATGATTTTAAAAAACCCAAATTAAAAAGGAAGAAGTATCTACATCCTAGACAATATGTGTTCAGAAACGCTGTACAACACAGCGTCAAGTTCTAATGACTAGAATGAATAAATGGCTTGAAATATTGTGAAAAACAAAAGAAATCAGATTGAGAAAAATGCTGACTGTATGGTACCGAATGTGACGATTATCCTATAGTTGGTAAGGAAAGGGTTAACGCTGGAAAACACGTATTTTAAATTTGGCAATAAAACTCGTCCTTCAAGTATAGATTGATTGAAATGACCCAACTCTTGGCAAAAACTCTTAAACCTGGGACGTTTACGAAGACCTCGTGTCAATTGGATCCTAAGTTTGACCCCGTAACATTTTATTCCCTGTTTTCATCTGTCACTTTTCCATATCCTATTTTTCTCGTCATTATTATTGATACAATAAGTGCCCCCTCCACATTTTTTTCTGAATTTTATTCAACCCAATATCTGGGCGATTCCATGTGTCCTCTCTGTCTATATAATCGTCCTATGGCTGCAGTCTTTTCCTCATTTTTGGCAAATTGCCATTTTCATCACTGATCAATTTCTATAATTTAATAGGTTGCGTCTACTTACGGTCGAGTCATAAACAATATATTGATGAGTTCTCACTACATCGATTAGTTTTGAATAGCATTAATTAAAGTTCACAGCAATAAGATTGATATTAATTATATGTACCCTCATTCACACAAGATATTCCGCTCAATATGATTTCGAATATTGGTCACAATGTCATCCATGTATTGAGTGAATAATTATTAGTTCTGATCTATAAGTACAGCAGTAGACAGAGACATCAAATGCCAGAGTCAGTTTCCCTCCACGAATTACCTGACAATTCAATCCCTCATCGGGTATCTCGATCAATCTGGACAGCTTTGCATGGATTCCATAGTGCCTGATTAATTTTCAAAGACCCTTTCCATGTAGGCCGTCAAATGCTTTACGGGAGTAAAAATGTATATAGAGAGGATTGTTCTTCAACAAGACACGGCGAAAGGTTTGGTCCTTGTTAAAGGTTCCTTACCTACTACACTCATGGATAAGAATAAGATAAGCCTCAGATAGCGTTGTCTCTATAAAATAAAGATATTGCAATATCGTTTTAATGTTAATGTCATGGTGACCCAGACAATGGAAAATTTATAAATTTCATTTTCATGATTTCTTTTTTAAAAATAAATTATGTATTTGTAAACAAAACAAACAAAATCATATTTAAAAAGAGATTTTGAAAAACACGAGTAACACCGCCTCAGCCTTTAATAATGGCATGGTGACCCAGACAAGGAAAAAATATTCAAAATAAAATTAATTTCGTTTTCATCCTTCCAGTTTTTTTTTTTTTATATTTTTGTTTTTGTTTTTTTGAAAAACTAAAATTTGCAGACAAAACAAACAGATCCAACAATATAGAAACTCATTTAAAAAAAACAAAAAGCAAACAAACAAGTCACAGGAAATGGTTGTTGTATTAGTGATGGCGATGATGGCGATGATGATGATGTTGATTATGTGGTAGTGTTGGTTGTAGTGTTGATGGTAATGATAATAATAATAATAATAATAATAATAATAATAATAATAATAATAATAATAATAATAATAATAATAATAATAATAATAATAATAATAATAATAATAATAACAATAATAATAATAATAATAATAATAATAATAATAATAATAATAATAATAATAATAATAAATGGCATTTATATAGCGCGTTACCCCGTTGTCACAGGTTCTAAGCGCTTTAGAATGATATAAAACAAAACATATTACAGTGAGACAAGTGTGAAGGAAACGTGATACGAATTCAATTTAACAACAAAATATGAAAATAATATTGCAACATTATGATGTAAAAAGATAAAACTTTAAGCGAGATTTGAACGTTGTCAACGAATCCGAGCATCTCACGTGTGATGGGAGAGAGTTCCAAAAATGGGGGGCCGAAAATTGAAAAGACTGTTCACCTATTTTACGCAATGGCTTAGGTTTGACAAGGATTGATTGGTCATTGCTTGACCTCAAGTTTCTATTGGGGACATATATGTTTAGAAGGTCTTTAATATAGGAAGGACTGTTCGTGCTCAGGGATTTGTAGACAACAGTACAAATCTTATAGGCAACTCTTTTTTCCACAGGAAGCCAAGTAACTCACGGAGAAGAAGAGTTGCTGACGGGTATTTTTTGTTATTGCGTACAATGAGCCTGGCTGCGTTATTTTGAGCAACTTGAATGTAACGAAATGCTTCCGTGTAGGCGTCAGTTTACGACAGGATGTACGTCGTCGTAGTATTAGTTGTTGTTGTTATTGTAATCCCTCCGGAACAACCCTTCTTTTGTTGATACAGGTCGTATCAGATCATGCACCTATGGCCCGGAAGTTTGAATTAAACTACGTAGTGTGGGTGTTATTGTGAGAAAGGCATCAATCTTGTTTTCTCCGTAAACTTATAAGCAAAGTAGGATCCCTGTATTCTACGGGAGTGACTTTGTTATGGTATGGCTTGATTGATATCTCGTAACTATGGGGCTGACGAATTTATTTATCCTTGATATGAGGATGTCCGGTATCAGGATGGGTTGTTGTTGTCCATGATTATGGAATCTGGGGAGTTTTAAGGAATTTCAGATGTTTACGGATATGACTAACATCCGTTTGTGTGGGTAGAATTTTGCTTCGTTTGCTTGATTTTTGCCTATAAATGCCAGAGTTTTGAGCAGTTTCTTCAGACCACTCAGCGGAGTCTTTTAGGCTCATTGTCTCAAAAGAGACCAGACAGCGGAGTCTTTTAGGCTCATAGTCTCTAAGCGATAACCACAGCGGAGTCTTTTAGGCTCATTTGTTTAACTCTTGTGTAGAGTTGGATTAAAGTCTTGTGTAGACTTTGTAGTGCTCAAAGTTCGAGCTGAAACACGTTTTGTGTTAACTCTTGTGTAGAGTGTGATTTAAGTCTTGTGTAGACTTTGTGGTGCTCAAAGTTTGAGCTGAATCAAGTTGTGTTATAACTCTTGTGTAGAGTTTGATTAAAGTCTTGTGTAGACTTAATTTGTGATTTCAATAATCTGTTCGGCTCTGTGAATGAGCCGTTGGAGGCTGGGCTTTAACAAGCCAACTTTAGGCTATACCAAGGCCCTCTATATAGTGTTCCAGGCCGGGAAGCAGGTCCGGAAAAGGGATAGAATAAAAAACTACCAGGCCGACTTTTTAAACATTTTTATTGACTCCAGCATATTTAAAATGTATCACAATGTTATTTCAATATTTTTCCACTACATCATATGTTTTTGAAATAAAATATTATGACCGAAAAACGGATTTGAAGTGAGAACTATTTTACATCTCCGCCGCTATTATTTTAACTACAGGTATCGCATACGCAATCAGGCCTACGATCATTCCGCCTTTTGTATCGCTATTTCTTCCCCGTTGTTCCGCCATTGTTCTGACAACAATGCCTTGATCTGCTAACAAAAGAAAGTTTGTTTCAACTATTTACGGATCGCTGCCTCTCTACAAGATGGATATAAAGACGTCTAATTCCCTTTGAGTGTTGCCCTCTTCAATTTTCAGCGTATCCTCCCAAACAAAGGTGAGTTTTTGTCGCGAGTTTTGAGTGTAGAGTGTGACGAGTGACAATGACAATGAGAATGACTGGTAAAAATGGAATGTGAGTTTGGATTACAAAGAGAGTTTTATCTAACTCACAGCTGACTGTTAAATGAAAAAGTAGGTAGATAGACGTCTTAAATGAAGATCAAACTTCCGAAAGCTCCTACATCCCCAGTATTCTTGTATTTTATAATGTTCTAGAGTACTATCTAGATAGTAGGCGGTTTGGGAAGGGGGAAACTTTTTTTTTAAAGTTTGTCTCCCCCCTCCCAAACTCCCTACTAGAACATTATAAAAAAAGTTTCCCCATTCCCATTGAAACCCCCTACTAGAACAAGAATACTGCGGATGTAGGAGCTTTCGGAAGGCTTCCCGTCAATCTATCTTACTTAGACTAGGCAGTTCGACTGCAAACGGGCTGATTGTGTCCCAGCTCTCAGCCTCAGCTAGCCCATGCCATAGTCATAGGGAAGTTGTGACTGGAAATTGAGGTGGACGTCTTAAAATATGACGCAACATTTTGGCAACACTCAATATTTAAAACCTTTAATTAATCTATTATTATTATTATTATTATTATTATTATTATTATTATTATTATTATTATTATTATTATTATTATTAGGGTATTATTATTATTATTATTATTATTATTATTATTATTATTATTATTATTATTATTATTATGACTGTCTACGTACACGGTAACTGGGCACCTATCACTATCTACTATCATTCGTTTACTGCGTCTTTATCTGTTTATTGTTTGTTTTTGTTAGTTTGTTTCCCTCTTTTTTTGTTACCTATTTTTGTTGTTGTTTTTCAAAAAAAATTTACCATGATGTTTAAAAAAAAAACTTCGATTTTAATTTTCTAAAATTATTTATTTGAGATCAGTATTTCTGGGCCTTGTTTCTTAATGGGGCTATGTGGTCTAGTGGGCAGCTATGTGGTCGAGAGGTATGACACTCGCTTTTTGATCGGAAGGTCCTTGGTTCGAGCTTCGCTTGGCGATAGTTGAGTCCTTATAAAAGGCTCTTTACTCACATTTTCTCACCGTACTCAGGTTTTTAAAAATGAGTATCTGGCCATTAACAGCATTGTCTCTGTCCGAAAAAATTGTATTATCGCCTCACAGGCGTCATGTCTCGTTCTACATGTTACGTGTTGCTGTTTATCAGAGACCCCTTGTAAAACGCTTTGAGCATGTTTAGTGGAGATTGTACTATATAAAAGCTCAATTTAATTTTAATGAATTTAATTCGTACTTCCTTACAAAGGGTAGGCTGTCCCATCATTGTTTATATTTATTCACCTTATCTACACCATTCACACTACACATCTCTTATTCGTCTTGTTTTGTTGATAAAGGGGAAACCAGAAACGTCCACAGTATGTCTTCGTCTAATAAATTGAGGCTTACAATTCAACACTTATCGTTATTTTTTAGATGATGTGTAATGTGTACATGTATCTTGTAGTCCTGCTTAAAACAATTGACATTAATCTCTACCCTAATTTCAAATGGTTACTATAAACTAATGTATCTACCTTTTTTTTCCCCACAGTATTTGATAACCAACAGTTCGTTCCATGATGGTGAACAAGTGCTGTGTCCCTGGATGTGACAGTAATTATTACAGACTTAATTGTGCGCCAAAAAAGGCATCTTGTTTTGAATTCCCGAAAGATGCAGAACAAAGGAATTCATGGATTAGAAAAATTCCCCGGGAAAACTTGGTTGTGACAAAGTTTACTGTTGTATGTGAAAAACACTTTCAGGAAGATGATATTATACGTTTTAAAGTCGTTCCTGAAAAAAATGGACAACCACAGAAAACTGTTCGCAGGAAGCGTTTGAAGTTGAAAGCTGGTGCCATCCCATCAGTTTTTCCAAATCTTCCCTCTTACCTCACTACTACCCCTTTGCCTCAAAGGGAAAGCCCCAGGAGTAAGAGACAGAGACTTGAGGAGAGAGAAGAGGAAAGTTTTAACGTTTTTTTAGAACAAGATAAAATTTTAAGTTTTGAGCATTTTAAAAATGAAGTGTGTGGATTTCTGCAAAAGTGGAAATATAATGATATTTGTTATGCTTTAAAAAATGATTCTGTATATTTGTATGCCACTGCATCGACTGATTCGGATGGATTAACGATTCCTTTTAGTATATGTGTAAAAAATGATTTGAAACTAGATGTGTGGTTAAAAAATGTTCTTGTTTGTAAAAAAGACTTGAAATGGATAATTCCGGACTCTAAGCTGTCTACTTGGAGCCAGTTAGAAAATATTTTAAGCCATTATTCTGCAACAGATTTTACATCTTCCTATAATTCAACATTTCATCAGGCAATTAAATTGTTGAATGTCTGCAGAGACAAAAATAATGATGATAGTAATAACAAAGTTTTTGATTTTTTAATTGATCAGTTAAATTTGATAAATCTGTCTCCATCACAGCGTAGATTTTCTGCTGAATGTATGATTGCTTCTTTTTGTATTTATTCAAATTCCCCGACAACTTATCGTAAGTTAAGGGATTCTTTACTTATTCTTCCCAGTGTGCGATATTTACGTTTATTATCTAGCACTGTATCTTTAAAATCAGGTCTGATTGCCAATGATTTTTTAGTGAATGAAATTAAGTACCTGTCAGATAAAGATTTGTATGTTAATCTTCTTATTGATGAAGTTCATGTCAAGTCGAAATTATCCTACAGAGGGGAGCAATTAATTGGACAGGCTACAAATGATCCTGAAAATCTTGCCAAGTCTATGCAATGTTTTATGATTTCTTCTGTCATGTCTAATAAGAAATTAATTGTTGGAATGTTTCCTGTTGTAAAGATGACTTCAGATTTCTTGTTTGAAACAACAAATGATGTAATTTTTAATGTTTGTAAAGCTGGATTTAATGTCATCAGTGTCATTTCTGATAACAATAGAATTAATCGAAAGATGTTTTCTTTACTGACTAAAGACTCAGAAACTAAATTTTTTATACCTAATCCTATTGACAATTCTCTCAAGATTTTTTTATTGTTTGACTCTGTTCATCTTCTCAAATCAATTCGAAATAATTGGTTGAATGTTAAAAACGATAGTCAAACTTTTACTTTCCCCAATTTAGATAGTGAAGTCATAGATAGCAAATGTATTTCTCATGCTTCCTTTTCTGATTTAAAGCATTTATACAGAGTTGAAAAGTCCCAACTTTTAAAAGAGGCCCCTACCTTAACCTGGAAATCACTATTCCCACACTCTTTAGAGCGTCAGAAAGTCAGTTTAGCCCTTAAGATATTTAATGAAACCAATATTGCTGCTTTGAAAACCTTAGGTCCTCATTCAGCTTTCACATCTTGGGAGGGTACTGTTAATTTCTTGACTATAGTTTGTCGTTGGTGGGATATGGTTAATGTGCATCACCAGTATTATGGGAGGAATAAGATTACACCAGAGGCCTCTCCTTTCTTTTCTTGTGAAGATGAAAGACTGAGTTGGTTACTAAAAATGTCTTCATGGCTCAAGAAATGGAACCAGATGCATAAAGAAACGAAGTGTGGTTTTTTTTGTCTTCAGATACATTTTATGCTTTGCCCCATACATTAGAATGTCTAGTTGAATTGATAAGATATGTTTTAACTAAACTTAATTTTAAATTTGTTTTGACTGGAAAATTTCAGACTGATGATCTTGAGGCTCGTTTTGGTCAATATAGGCAGTTATCGGGTGGAAATACTTTGATTTCTGTGGAAGAGATTCTTCAGAATGAAAGAAAATTAACTATAAAGCAGCTTTTAACTATTCATTCTTCCTCTAAAGGCAGCATTCCCTTAAATGTTAAATGTTTTTTATCTGAGTTCTCTTCAGATAATTTGGATGAAAGTGACATGCTTTTCATTCAAAATTTTCCTTTTGAAAATGTTGAAATTCAGTCAGAGTCTTTAGATGTTATTATATATGTTGCTGGCTATGTTGCAAAGAAAGTTATTACAAAAACTGATTGTTCTTTTTGTTGTGAGATTGTAGGAGATAAAAACAAATGTCTTGGCTTTTCTATTGATGATAAACTTTTAGAGTATTTTGAAAACCTTAATCACGGTGGCTTAACATATCCATCTCCTGTTCTTGTTCATTTGTTTCAAATTGCACTTTCAATCATGAATGTTGCTGTTAGTAATATGGAGCTACATTTTTTGAAGTTAAACAATCAAAAAGATGTCCTAATGAAACTAAATATAGCTTACTGGACAGAGTGTAACCTTCCCATTGAATTTTCATCTGTGTGTACGAATTGCAAGTCTCAAAGAGATAAGTTATTTCATATATGTATATCAACATTTGTCAACATTTTGTTGAATAATTATTCTAAGAAAGTAAATGAAGCAAACTGTTCCAATCAGATTGTAAATGTAAAAAAAGCCATAAAATTTGCATGATTTGTATTTTTGTCAGAATTTTATATTTGTTTGTTCCTGACCTCACATAGTGGGCCGGGGAGATACATACTGTGTCTTTTATCCCCCTATATCTGTTTTCCAACATGCTGTCTTTGTCTTGGGAATGAGATTACTTGGTTTTGTCCTGGCCCTGGACGGATACCCTGGCTGGGAGGGAAACAGTCAAATGTATAGTTAGTTTTGGAGATGATATTTTTTTTTTCCTTGTAAATCATCTCTCTGTTATGTACTGTATTATTTTTCCTTTCACCAATGTATGATTTGTAAACAATTGAGTGTGTTCCTCTGGAAGGAGACCTGTGCTTATGTCTGAATGAGACATTGAGTGATCTCAAACTTCGCACACTGATAGTGTGCTCTTGGAATCAACATCTGTTCCCTATTTGAACCAATACCCCTTTGTCTGCCTTATTTTTGGGTGCTTTAATTGTAATTCTATAACTTTTAACTATCCCATTTTCTTCCTTTTTTACTGGCGCTGATATGACCTAAGTGTTGTAAAACCCTTAAAAACAAAAACAAAAAACCCCACATATGCTTGTTTAAATTACTGGTTTGCATGTTTTGATAACTATGATGTGTGTAATAAATATAATTGCTTGATTGAGTGATATAATTATTACTTCAACTATACTATAACTGTAATTATGTTTTTGAAATCACAAAGTTAAATATATTTTAAAAGTATGTCACTTGCAATCTCTGTTTTATATTATGTATGATATACAGATTGTTCATATGTTAAAAATAAATGTCCCAATGAGATAACTGTAAGAACTGAGTTTTATTTCTTACTCTAGTGTGCAAGCGGATGGTTGGCGGGGCCATAGTAGATGGGAATCCTTTTAAGGTTCTTCCATTGTCATACTGTTTCTTCTTTTGGGGTATAATTATATGTCTAAAGCTATTGCAAGTGTTCTACAGCTACGACAGTCTCAGTCATTTTTTGGAAATGTATTTTCTTGTCTCTATTCAACTTGTAACTACAAACTGTTTTCAGTTACTTTTCTTTTATCTATCACCTTACTCTCTCTCTCTCTCTCTCTAGTGTTCTCTTAACAAGCTTACATACACAGCTGTTCTGTTTGTTCAGTCGTGCTATACGACTGAGTACTTACGTACAAAAAGGGTGTTAGCATATCCCTGGGCCATAATGCATGTTATGGGGTAACCATCATCAATCTATATTTTTTCCTGTAAATATCTTTCGTCACCTATTTTGAAAGATGACATTTATTTCCCTCGTAAATCTACCTCTCTGAAACATCCATGGCAGGGCCTAAAGTCTTGGTATTATTTTAACTTGTCTAACATCTTACTTACCACTGAGCACTTATATGACCTTAGCAGTGAGCATGGAATAACCCACATAAAAGTAAAAAAAAGGAAAGTATAAGAATTCTCACTTTTAACTTTTATACTACTATTATTATTATTACTACAAAGTACTCTATATGGGTAACTTGTGTAACTTTAGCTAAGTCGTTATTGATATTGAAATGAACGAACTTATAAGCGTTAATATTATTTAGAAATAAGATCCTCTAACACTTAACACGTCTTTAAATTGTTTTGTGCGCGAAGAGCTGCACGCCGGCGTACAGGTAAACGATAAAGTGGACAGCGGCGAAGTCGGCCTGTTAGTTTTCGTCCCTCTCCCACGCTTCCTGGCCTGTGCTATATAGACGGCCTTGGCTATACGCTCATAGCTTGACACTAATAGAAACTGAACATTTGCCTGTTTTATAAGTTACCTGTGAAGAACCATTTGCTTATTTTAATATCAGAACATTGAGAAACAATTGATCTGTTTATGAATACTGTGAAACCAGAACAATTTCAAGAAGAGACAAATTAACATTATTAGAACAACCTTACAGTTTTGTTGAATATCAAGAACACTCTTTTGGCTTTCTTCCACACGTCTGGATTGTGTTTAGTTAGTTAGTTAATTATTAGTTGCCTGTATGACTGTGATGGTTGCAACCTATCTGTGAGATTGTCTGATGTGGTAGCGGTTTGGTAAAGTATTGATAATTAATTGATTTAATTATATATTTTCATATCGCTTTCATATCATATTCATCATCACACATCTCCATCAATTTGTCATCCATCTATTTGATTTCATACTTATTACATCCATCATTTCATCTTCATATCTCATAATATCTTTGTTATATTGTAATAAAACATATCTTCATTTAGCTTCAAAACCTTTATCAACGTATTGTGTTTGGTTATTGATCGGTGTCGTAGCTTGAATATAGCACACATAAACAAGGTTGCAAACTGCGCTACATAAGCATACGGTTTACGTGCGCACTTTGTGACACTGAAGTTTGCTAATTTTGTCTTTTGCTAAATTCGCCCAAAGGGAGTTACAATAGTCCAATTTAGATAAAACCTGGGAATTAATTAAAAGTTCTGTTATATGCTTCGGTATTAAATTACGAATTTTGCTTATTTTTTTCATTTCTATGTACATAGATTGTATGGTGTTATTCACGTGGAAAGATCTTTATCGATGATGACGCCAAGGTTTTTTGCTTTATTTGAAAATTCTTTTGTGCTATTTCCGAGAGTAATAGGTGATTTATTTGCCTGTTTAAGGATACTCGGCCTTCCACACATTAACATCCCAGTTTTACTATCATTTAATTTTAACTTATTGTGGTACATCCAATATTTAATCTCATTAAAACAGCTCGTAATTCGTTGTATTAAGAACTGTAAATTGCTAAGGGGTGCTGAATCATATATTTGCGTATAATCTGAATAAAAATGATAACTCAGATTGAATCTGGATATCACACTAGAAAGGGGCTGCATATATACAGTAAAAAGGAAAGGGCCAAGAACAGAGCCTTGTGGCACTCCAAAATTTAGTAAAACTTGTTCTGACTGAACACCATTCACTCCGACAGTCTGCCATCGATCCTGTAAATATGATGTAAACCGTTTAAGGGCAATTCCTTTTATGCCGAACGTATTTTCTAGTCTTCTTAACAAAATGTCATGGTCAATGGTGTCAAAGGCAGCTGAAAGATCTAAAAGGCATAATACATTGATATTGTTAGCATCAGCATTACATAACAAGTCATTGAAGATTTTAAGAAGCGCCGTTTCAGTACTGTGTTGATGTTTGTAAGCTGACTGAAAGGGTTGTTCCAAACTGTTGTTCTTAAGATGAGATGTTAATTGTGTAAGAACTACCTTCTCCAAAAGTTTTGACAAAAAAGGTAAATTTGATACAGGACGATAATTGTTTAATATATTATGGTCCAGTGATGGTTTCTTCAGAAGTGGTTTGACGAGGGCACTTTTAAAGCACGATGGAACTTCGCCAGTCAGTATGGATGTATTTATGATTGATGTAATGGATGGTAATAATGTATCGATGGAGCTGGCCAAAAGCTGTGCTGGTAGGGGATCAAGGTCGCAGGATTTAATGGGGGCTTTTTATCAACTCGTTTATGAAACTAGGTGAAACTGGTTGGAACTTGTCTAAAGGGGTACCACAGAATGTATTTGTATCTATAAATGGTTCATGCCGATCTAGTTCTGAACGAATGTTATGGATTTTGTCTTTTAAAAAGTTGACAAATGGGTAATGAAGATTATGATGATGATGATGAAGATGATGGTGATGATAATGATGTTGAGTATGTGGTAGTGGTGGTTGTAGTATTGATGGTGATGATGATGATGGTGATGATGATGATGATGATGATGATGATGATGATGATGATGATGATGATGATGATGATGATGATGATGATGATGATGTCGAATATGTGGCAGTGGTGGTTGTAGTATTGATGGTGATGAAGATTATGATGATGATGATGATGATGATGATGATGATGATGATGATGATGATGATGATGATGATTATGATGATGATGATTATGTATTAGTGGCAGTTGTAGCATTGATGGTGATGAAGATTATGATGATGATGATGATGATGATGATGATGATGATGATGATGATGATGATGATTATGTTGATTATGTGGTAGTGGTGGTTGTAATATTGCTGTTCACAGTGTTGAATAGGCGAGCTTTTAGTTCTCTACCTGCGCCGCGGTCAAGAGGTCATTCACTCCATCAAATTCCCGCCCAGTGCAACGGGTTATCTCCCGCGATACTTAACAGATTTGTTACTGACATCTGGTTAAATTACAATCGCTTTTGCACAACCACAGTCAATTTTACCAATTTAAACAAATTGGCAACACATTGAGAAAATTTTGATCTGTATTTTGGTACCAAACACTCTATCATTAGAATTACTGTCTTTGAGATATTTTGCATTTAGATATCAGCACAATGTTGATTATAGTTTGTTAAATTTAATTTATTGATTGCATTATTATAAGCAAACAAAACGATAGAAACTCTAAAGAAACTTGCGCTAACCGATGGAGGAATAAAGTAACCTTTCATTCATTCCCTCACTATTTGTGCGTCACTCTTAGTTCTTTGATGATATGCGATAACATCTCGGTGCAGCTGTCCGATTTGTTTCGCTTTGATCACTGCTGGTTCAGAGGATTATGAATTCCGGTCATTGAGTCTTCATCGCACAAATTATATTCAACAGATGGTCACACGAGTTTAGCTTAATATTATATGAACACGATTATGCCAGTTTTCCGTTCCACTAGTTACAAACGTGGTGAACTAAGAACACTAGAATAAAGTCCGAGTCGTTTCATATTTCAGTTGTATATATAATATTTGAAATTTACTTCCCAGGTTAAAATATTGATTCAGTACTTTGTGGGCTGATCGTCTGATGGACAGATGAGGGTATGGATGGATATATGGATGGATCGATAAATAGATGTTTGCAATGGTGGATGAATGAATGGATAGATAGATGAATGGATAGATAGATGAATGGATAGATAGATGAGAGAGAGAGAGAGAGAGAGAGAGAGAGAGAGAGAGAGAGAGAGAGAGAGAGAGAGAGAGAGAGAGAGAGAGAGATAGATAGATTTTCATTTCATTAATGAAGGACAAAGACATTGGTCTATAACTGTAAAAGTCACTCTGTTGCCTCCATAGCCTCGTGATTTACACGTGACATATTTTGTGCTGTTTCCATACTTTTACACAACGGGGCTTCTAATGTCGCCCTGTTGCTGTTCTTTATTATTTTTGCGTTTTTCAAGAAGGTTGAGCAAACATTGCAATCACTGATTTATTTTGATTTTATTTCGACCAGATGTGGTGACTGTGCATGACTAGTTGCTGTTGTCAGTGTTTTCCCTCATCTTTGTTTTTAATCCCGTTGTCCCTGTCGGGAAAAAAAGTAATATCGCCTAGCAGGCATCATGTCCAGTTATACATGTTACGCGTTGCCGTTGGTCAGGGACACTATTTAAAGCACGTCTAGTGAAAATTGCGCTAAATAAAAAAGCTCAAAATCTCAACATTACGTAGTCTGTCATGACATTGTAGCGCATAGTTTTGAGGACATTTTAGCATTGTCTTTGTCAATGTCAACATTAAAGTGTAGATAAATATCTGGTTTTAAAGATTAATATCTGGTTTTAGATCCTAAAACAATTATGTTTTGAGATTCGTTTTCTTTTTTTTTCTGTGTTTCTTGACTTTTCTACAAAGCCTACACAGTTCATTCAAATGTTTATCATGAATTTCTTGAGTTTGCTCCATGACTAAATGAAATTTCTAAAAAATCATATTAAATTCAATTTTGTTCACGCACAGATGGAATTTTAGCAACTTACAGCTCAATTAAAATAGATTCTATTTCTGAAAGAATAGATTTGTTCTATGTTTCTGTTTGAAGAATTCAATTTTTTATTGGATAAATTAATGCATTTTAAATTACAGAAAAACGGTCTATTGAGGATTGAAATATCACCATCTTTATGCCACACTGACATAAAATACATATGAATGGAAACAGGAAATCTTGATAAATATTACAGAGTAAAGAAATCTGTGTTTAAGCTCACTGTGACGCGATAACAAAGAGATGAAAGTGAACATAAATCGACTGGTATCACCCGATATCACCGTAACTGAACTCACTAGGGGATTCCCAGTAATTTGGCAGGCGTGACCCCGGGTCAACCTCGGGTCATTACTTGAACAAAGTTATCGCTCAGGCGATATTTACGTTACTGTATTGTGATGAAGATTATGATGATGATGATGATGATGATGATGATGATGATGATGATGATGATGATGATGATGATGATGATGATGATGATGATGATGACAATTTTCCAACTAATTGTCTAGAAAATTGTGTACTGTATATAAATTTCTAAATAGGTCTCCATTGTTCTAAAATTTCATCCTTGCATCATTTATATCTTTTATATTTTAGAGGCTGCATGTTTCTAAACTTTTGCCACAGATGATTGCACCGCAGGTAATAATAATAATAATAATAATATAATAATAATAATAATAATAATAATAATAATAATAATAATAAAATAATAATAATAATAATAATAATAATAATAATAATAGTAATAGTAATATAATAATAATAATAATAATATAATAATAATAATAATAATATAATAATAATAATAATAATAATAATAATAATAATATAATAATAATAATAATAATAAATAATAATAATAATAATAATAATAATAATAATAATAATAATAATAATAATAATAATAATAATAATAAATAATAATAATAATAATAATAAAATAATAATAATAATAAATAATAATAATAATAATAATAATAAAAATAATAGTGATGAGAGGATTATGAAATTCTTGACACGGCTGTGTATTTTCAAAACTATAATAGATACAAAATTGACATGGGCATCAAAACAAAGCTCAGTATATGTTTGGTCAGTCCATCATGTTAAATTCAGTATAGTCACTGCTCCATTCCATCAGAGCCGCCAATAACACACCAGTTATTGCAGCGCAAGGGTGTACAGCAAAATTACAACACTGGAACAAATCTACTACCTAGAAATTTAAATAGTTTCTCCTGAAATCATGGTTGATGCTCATATACATTTTTATTACAACTTCGAAAAAGACATTTCCAATAACTTTTTAAAATTATTTTTTTTCCCCAAATTTTT
>NC_088367.1:40746547-40754047 GCF_034508935.2 Berghia stephanieae | reverse complement strand
AATTAAATCACCCAAGAAAAGGTAAGACAACGGGGAATTTGGTTCAAATAGGAAACAAATATAGATTCCAAGAGCACATTATCAAAGTAGTTAGTTGGAGATCACCTAAATGTCTAATCTTGACGTTAAGCACAGGTCCCCACTATGAGGAACACACTCAAATGTTTACAAATCATACATAACTATAACATGTGAACAAAACATAGTACAGTGCATAACATAGAGATGATTTATGAAGAAAAAAATGTCATCTCCCAAAACTAAACCCATAAATTCACTCTCTGTAACTACTTTATCAAGGAGGAGTTGTAAATTTTCCTTTGAGTCAAAAGAAAAAAAAATAGACAGTATGTGACCCTAATGGTTCCGTCCCACAATGCACACCCAGGCATCCTTCTGATCCACAACTGGCTTACTCGTTTTCTTTTTTGAGGGCTTCGGCTACTTACACAATGCTGCTCCATCTTTTTCGTTTGTCCTGAAAAAAAATCTGGAATAATAAATCTTAAGATTTAACACACTAATAAAACATAGACTAAACATTGCATATGCAACCTCCAATATCATTCATATCACTTTTTTTTTAAACATGGAAAAGGCAGTATGCTGGAAATCCTATAGGGATTTTAATCCGCAAGTCACTGACCAACATTGAACAAAATCAACAATCAACCAGACAGATTCACACGAAAAAATATATTTTAAATAAATGTGTATCTCCACAACCTTGCTGTTACAGTTCACTCTGCTTAATCGCACACTCCGCTTATACGCTACACATTCCCGAAAAACAGATTTTTTTTCTATATAAACCCGCTTAATCTATACATCTTGATTTGAAAAAAATATCTAAAAACTACAATTAAAATAGGTAATGAAAATGCGTTTCACATATAACCATTTCGGCACATTAATATCATATCACACTGTCCCTCTTACCCCGACTATTCAGAGAACAGCTGGTAGAATAAAGAGGGATTACAGGTTATGAAAAGACAATGGCATACAAACAAAAATGAGAGAAGAATTTGAAAATGCACTCATGATACAAAGCCAAAGTGAACCTGATAACGAAAAATGTGAAAAACAATTTGATATATTCCAAAAGTGTGTCAAAGCAACTGCAGAAAAGCATTTACCAATAGCTCAAATAAACAGCAAAAAGTAATGGATGACAAATGAAATTCTAAACCTATTTGAAGAAAGACGAAACTGCAACAGAGGGTCTGCAGAATACCAAACATTGAACAACCACATTAAATCCAAATGCATCGAGGCACACGAGAACTATCTAGACTGAAAATGCTGCGAAATCGAAAGAGACTACAAACCCAGCCCCCAACAAGCTCACCAAAGAATAAAAGAACTATCATGGAAAAGGAAAAGCAAAGCAGCAGGAAGTTGTATCCAAAACAAAGAAGAGGAACTGCTATTTGAAGAACAACATATAGAAAGCCGATGGGTATAATACATAGGCGAACTGTACAATGATCCAAATAGAAATGAACCACCACTGAAATTCAAAGAACCATTAAGCGGACCAAACATCACCAAAAGTGAAATTGAACATGCCATGGAACGAATGAGGGATGGTAAAGCAACAGGCCCTGATGAAATATCTGTAGAGGTATTAAAAAGCCTAGGAGATCTAGCAATTGATGAACTTCACATATTATTCAACAATATATACAACACTGGGAAAATTCCAGAAGATCTCTGTAACTCTATTTTCATAGCAATACCAAAGAAAGCAGGTGCAGTCAGATGCGAAAACTTTAGAACTATAAGTTTAATAAGCCACATCAAGAAAATACTGTTGTGTATAATTATCAACAGGCTAAGGAATAAGATTAACCCCGAAATCGCAGAAGAACAATATGGATTCCAACCTGACAGAGGGACAAGGAACGCAATATACCTCCTCCGTGTTTTAAGTGAAAGAGCTATACAGGTTCAGACCCCACTATACCTCTGTTTTGTCGACTACAAAAAAGCTTTTGATAGAGTACGCCACGAAGAAATACTTAAACAACTGCACTCCATTGGCGCTGATGAGAAAGACCTCAGACTCATGCAAACATTATACTACACCCAGCAGGCATCTATCAAAATCGGAAACTCTACAGGAAATTCCATTCCTATTAAGAAAGGAGTCCGTCAAGGGTGTGTTGCCTCACCAGATCTGTTTAATCTATACCAAGAAACAATCATGAGGGGCATAACTAATATGGAGGGAATAAAAGTAGGAGGTCACATCATAAATAATATAAGATACGCAGACGATACGGTACTCATTGCAACATCAGAAATCCAACTTCAAAGGATTGTTGACAAAGTGGTAGTAGATAGTGAAGCCAAGGAAATGGAAGTGAATATCACCAAAACGGAATGCATGGTAATACAGAAAAACCCCGAAAACAACAACACCTGCAATATAACGATTCACGGCGAGCAACTTACCAACGTAGAAAGTTTTAAATACCTAGGTTCAAAAGTGACAACAGATGGAAGATGTAACCGAGACATACGAGCAAGAATATCTCAAGCCAAACAGGCCTTCATGGACCTCGGAAACATTTTGAAAAACAAACAGATGTCGTTCGGGATTAGATTCCGAGTCTTGAAGTGCTACGTGTGGCCAATCTTGTTATACGGATGCGAAAGCTGGACTACAAATGCAGAAACACAAAAGAACATTGAAGCTTTTGAAATGTGGTGTTTGAGAAGGATGCAGAGAATATCGTATACTGCACACAAAACGAACGAAGAAGTGCTAAAACAAACATACCAACAAAGGAAACTAATGCCCTTAATAGCGGATCGACAACTATCCTTTTTCGGACACATAGTAAGGAAAGATAAGAATGAATACCTGGCAAGTTGTGGAAAAATACCTGGTAAACGCGCCCGGGGGAGACAAAGAAAAACACTCATAGACCAACTGAAGGGCTTCACCAACCTATCAATCCAAGAGCTGTTTGAAAAAGCAAGAGACAGGGAGGAATGGAGAGAGATAATTCATGCAGTATCCGAAGCCTGGACCAGGCATGGAACCTAGAAGAAGAAGAAGAAGAACGGTACTAGATAGATTTTATTTTTTCTTGGGGAAGAAGAAGAAGAAGAAGAAAAAGAAGAAGAAGAAGAAGAAGAAGAAGAAGAAGAAGAAGAAGAAGAAGAAGAAGAAGAAGAAGAAGAGGAAGAAGAAGAAGAAGAAGAAGAAGAAGAAGAAGAAGAAGAAGAAGAAGAAGAAGAAGAAGAAGAAGAAGAAGAAGAAGAAGAAGAAGAATGATAATGATGATGATGATGATGATGATGATGATGATGATGATGATGATGATGATGATGATGATGATGAGAGATGGATCAAAATACACAAGAATTGTTTCATTAGAAAGAAGTCTCTTCACATATTGAAAAGCTGTTTGTTCTTTAGCTGTCCATCTCCAATTAACTTCTTTCTTGGTTAACTTATAGTGGCTCTAAGACACTTGAAAGATTTGGTAAAAAATTCTAATAAAGTTGTACTTGTCCTAAGAGCGATTTTAGGCTCGATACATTAGTAGGTGGCGGCATTTTAGTGATTGCATCAACTTTTGTACCTTTTGCAATGCCGTCATTTGATAGTAGATGACCCAAATACTCACACTGCGGTTCTGCAAAAGAACATTTTTGGAGATTACATCCTTGCCACTCACAAGAATATCTTTATATAGACTGCGACACCTGGAAGATCCGAGTCAGTTGATCCATTATTAGTTAAAAACATCCGGGATCTGAACTGATGCCAAAAGATAGTCTCATTAGAATAAGAACACATTTATTCGTGCTGAGTTAGAGGTGTTCTTGTGCTTTTAGTGACAACGAGATGTATGTGTAAGCCTCGGCTAGTTCGATTTTGGAAAATCCTTAGCCTCCTCACATTTTTTGCATGAGATCCAGGCATGGAACCTAGAATTATTATTATTATTATTATTATTATTATTATTATTATTATTATTATTATTATTATTATTGTTATTAATATTATTATTATTATTATTATTATTATTATTATTATTATTATTATTATTATTATTATTATTATTATTATTATTATTATTATTTATTATTATCATCATTATTATTACTTTTATTATTATTATTATTATTATTATTATTATTATTATTATTATTATTATTATTATTATTATTATTATTATTATTATTATTATTATTATTATTATTATTATTATTATTATTATTATTATTATTATTCACAGCCGTTTATTACACTAGAAATCTTTCACTTTAGTTAACTACCGCCTCACCCCCAATGGGAACGACCCACCGTCGATGACGGGGAGACCACCGTGTGGTTACGTCATAACAGATGTCCAGAACGTGAAAACTGGACTATATTTATCCCTGCAGGTAGAATGCACGGCTTGGATTTCATTGTCAGTCAGGCTATAGGACAGATTTCGTAAAATCGACATTTTTACACTGCAATTGCTGACCATACACTTCTTCTATATTTTTCTATTTTATATGGATATAACGGCCACATTTAATCTTTAAGACGCAATTATTTTCATTGATATCAAGAAATGGTGAGTATACTTTATTCTCTCTTGAGAAATGTATATTTTTCTATTTAAAATTAACCTAAAAATATTTTTAATTGTTTAAAAAATTCAAATTGATGTTATCTTCTTCTTCTTCTTCTTCTTCTTCTTCTTCGTTCCCGTCACGTCACATGGTCAGTCCGGTCTGGTGAATGAAGCCCACAGTGGTCCTGAGGTCGTCCTCACTGCCGTACAGCTTCTTTGAGTATGGGGTTGGGTCAGGCCAGAAGTTCCTTCTCAATTGGTTGTACTTTGGACATTCCATTAGGACATGATGTCCATTTTCATTTTCAAGTCCGCAGTCACATTGTCCAGAGGCACCTGCTCTGGACATCCTCCACATATGTTCCTTTAACTGGTTGTGTCCAGTTCTCAGTCTGAAGATGATGACCTGTTCCTTTCTGTCGAGCACCTTGATTGGGTCATTCATGTTGTATTCTGGGTGCTTCTCTCTCCATCTCTGAGACTGGATAAATTTGGCCATTTTGTTAATTTCTCCTGTTGAGTACATTGGGGAGGGTTGCTGCATGCGACTGCCTGCCTTTGCCAGTTGGTCAGCGATCTGATTTCCAAGTATCCCACAGTGTCCTGGAATCCACTGCAGTACCATGTTGGTAAACTTGCTTAGCTTCATGAGGTCTTCCACCAAGGCGTCTATATCATCCGCAAAGGACATCATTATATCCTCCAGAATTTTCTTAGCATCTGTTAAAATCACTATGTGTCTTGGTTTTTCATTTTCTGAGAGGATTTGCTTAACAGCTTCATGGATTGCATCTGCCTCTGACTTGTAGATTGAAGTGCGAGTACCAGTCGGTTTGCTGATCTCCTTTTGTTGACCATTTGTGTACTCGATGTGCACTCCCAGGCCCCCGCATGTGTGTTCTTTATTGCATGAACCATCGGTATAGATTCTTGTCCATTTTTTTTCAGGGTAGTTTTGATCTATGCACTTCTGTACAGACTTCTTGATTTCTTCGCCGTGTTTTTGTTTTGTTGAAATGTCACCAACGGAAGTCTTGATTTTCAAGTGATTTTGTCTTTTCCAAATTGGTACTCTGATATTTGCTTTGCATTTTTGGGTCATTATTCCGTCAAGTTCGTGATCTTTTTCAATTTGCTGGGCTCTTTCAATAAAGTGGGATCTTTTCAGCCGCCTAGTTTTCTTTTGTTGCGCTCTAGCGTGAAGAGGCTGATCTGTCATTGTTTTCACGTCTGTGTATTGTTTCAAAATTTTTGATTCCCTTCTTTCTGATAGAGATGTAAGTCCTGTTATGGTTTCCATTGCATGAATCGGTGTCGATTTCATTCCTCCACTTATTATCCTCATGTTGCTGTTTTGCACTTTGTCCAGTTTTTCCATTTGAGTTTTGGAGCAGTTTCCCCATGCAGATGTTATCTGAGTTTTGTTACCCTAACACCTGGTAGTAAATATAAGAGTAATAATCTACTTTTAATATAGTATTTATTTCAATGATTTGTAATGACCGGTTTTTGCACAATGAATGTGTAAACACATCATGTCTAATTCTTTGTTGGCTAACAAAATAGTCCCGTATTCAGACAAACTCCTGAGACATAAGAACACGAGTCCAATTGTGATGATAACGTTATTGTTGTTGTTGTTTTATGGTCATGATGATGATGATGATGATGATGATGATGATGATGATGATGATGAGGATGATGATCACGATGACGATGATGATGATGATGATGATGATGATGATGATGATGATGATGATGATGATGATGATGATAGCGCAGTTATAGTAGTAGTAGTAGTAGTAGTAGTAGTAGTAGTAGTAGTAGTAGTAGTAGTAGTAGTAGTAGTAGTAGTAGTAGTAGTAGTAGTAGTAGTAGTAGTAGTAGTAGTAGTAGTAGTAGTAGTACACACACACTCAGAGAGAGAGAGAGAGAGAGAGAGAGAGAGAGAGAGAGAGAGAGAGAGAGAGAGAGAGGGCGGGGGGGGGGGGGGGCGTGTGTGTGTGTGTGTGTGTGTGTGTGTGTGTGTTTGTGTGTGTGTAAAACTCGTGTAAACACATTTTTAGCAGGGAACGATTTTTATTGCTTGTTCAGTCAAGTTCTTATGATTTCTCTGTGAAAATTGAACTTTAAACCTATAGCTTTCACACCAATTTGCCATTCCGTCTTCACGATTCGCACCTTCCCTCGATATTCTTCTACATCGCCCGTTGGTACAGTCAACGGGCGTGAGAAAAGAAGGTAGATAGATATATTATAACATCAAAAAGCGATGTGATCAAAGGTGGCGGATGATTGTGTAACATCAAAAGCCCGGTGGACTTCGCTACAAGGCCGAAGTTTCGAGGGGATATGTGATATGAGTGGGAGGGGCTTATTTAACTTTGCCAATGACCGACTGGTGGACGATTGAAATTATAATTGTCCTTTTTCAGCAGCCAATTGGAAATGGGTAATTGTAAACATCTGATTGGCGCTTCATGGATAGAAATCAGTTTGGAGGTCATGGGATGAATTTGCTGGATAGATGGAGTAAATTTGAAATGAATTGAACGTAATTTGGGGCGTTGTCTTGGTGTCAAATAAGACTCTCACAGACCGGTGATAAATCCTTTTTTTGGCCGCAAATGCTACAGTAAACTTCTTTCTCTATCTTATTTTTGCTAAAAATATTTCAGAGTGGGTATATAGGCGGATTCCATTTTGAATAACGGGCATTTAGAACTATATTTTAAAGGAAAATTATTACGTTATTATTATTAGCAGGCATCTAGGCGATCACTATCGTATTATTACGAACAATCAATAATATTATTATAACTCTTATAATTACAATTATTATTATTATTATTATCATCATCATCATCATCAATATCAATAATAACTAATGATTTTTTTCTTTACTCAGATG
>NC_088367.1:40726547-40741547 GCF_034508935.2 Berghia stephanieae | reverse complement strand
ATAATATCTGCCAACATGTCTGCAGTAGGGCAGTACTTTAAAGTAAACTTTCCATTCCTTAGTTCTGTGCGAATAAAATGGAATTTTATGTCTATGTGTTTAGATCTTTGTCTGTTCACTGGATTGTTCGCTAAAGCAATTGTTCCCTGATTGTCTTCAAAAATCAAAACATTGCCTGATTGATATTCTCTGTCAATGTCTTTCAACAACTGGTCTAAGTAAAGGCTTTCTTGTACTGCAAGTGCAAGAGCCATGTACTCTGCCTCACATGAGGACAAAGCAACACTGGGTTGTCTCCTAGATTTCCAAGAAACTAAAGCTCCATTAGTTGTCAGACCAAAACAATAACCTGAAGTGCTTCGCCTATCATCAGGACTTGAAGCCCAATCGGCATCACTATACCCTATCAAAGAAAGGTTGTCAATACTTCTTCTGTAAGTTAATTCATAGTCAATGGTTCCCTTCAAATACCTAAACACATGTTTGACTGTCACCCAATGAAATGCCAATGGTCTGGACAAATGTTGAGAAAGTTTTGTAACTATCCAGCAGATGTCAGGCCTAGTGCATATCATAAGATAAATTAAGCTACCAACAGCCTCCCTGTATTTTCTTTCATCTATTGGATCACTATTATTTGACCACTCAAATTTTTGTTCAGAGGGATTTGCTCTTGGTTTGCAATTAGTCATATCTAACCTTTCCAGAATTTTCTGAGTGTATCTTTTCTGGTTCATTTTCACATATCTTTTCCCTTGCTCAAATTGTATACCCAGGAAATAGGATAGATTCCCAAATCTTTCATCTTAAATCTGTCTTTAAGAACTTTCTTAGTATCAGACATGACATTTACATTATTTGCAGCAATAACAAGGTCATCAACCCATGCTATAATAATGACAGTTTCATTTTCAGTGAACTTGGTGTACACATAGTGATCAGACTGGCTCTGCACAAACTTATTTTCAAGTAGAAGAATATGCAGCAGGTTGTTCCAATTTCTCCCTGACTGCTTGAGTCCATACAAAGACTTTTGCAATTTATAAACTAGTTTGTTGTCTTTTGAATCTTTGATTTCAAAGCCTTCTGGTTGCTCCATGTATATTTCTGCATCAATTGGGGCATTCAGATATGCGGATTTTACATCCATTTGGTTTAAAATCAAGCCGTACTGACAAGCAAGTTGCATCAATATTCGAATTGATGTAATGTTTGCAGTTGGTGCAAAAGTTTCAGTGTAATCAATACCCTTAATCTGGCTATAACCTTTAGCTACATATCTAGCTTTGTATGACTTTGAGCCTTTTGAGTCTTCTTTCATTGTGTATACCCAACGTCCCCCCACTGCATTTCTGCCTTCTGGAAGCTCTGTTAAAGTAAATGTTTCATGTTCTTTCAAGGCATTAATTTCTTCTGCCATAGCTTCCTTCCAGAAGTCAGAAGCTGGGGATTCAATTGCTTCTTTGTAATTTTTGGGAATACAGTACAACATTTTGTAACAATAATCAACATTTGCATTATCATTATCAACATGTACATCATCATCATAATCAACATTTGTTCTATAACAAGTTTCATAATCATCTAAGTACTCTGGTGGTTTAGTTTCCCGCCTAGGATAATGTGAATTTCCCTTTCTTTTGTCAACAACTACCATTGGGGTGCTTTTTTCATCTAGTTCTATTTCTTCATTTTCTTGTCTAGGTCTAAGTTCTAGTTCATCATCATTTTCATCATCTGGAAAGTGAGTAAAAGATTTCTCTCTTTCATGAGCGCTGTTTTTGGTGGACAGAAATTTCACAATCCTGTGTCTATGCACCTTTCCAGTGTTTGGAAAATAAACTAAATAAGCAGGACTATTCCTGTCGTAGCCCACAAATATTCCCCTTGTGCCTCTGGCATCAAGTTTCTGTTTGTTTTGTACATATGTATAACACTCACTACCAAATGGTCTCATATTTGACAAGTTTGGTCTTCTGCCAGTAAATGTATGGTAAGGAGTATCCCAAGACGATTATTGTAACATCTGTTACGGGTGTATGTAGCTGTGTGGATAGCATATGGCCACATTTCTTTACCTAGTTTAGCCTCTAACAAAAGACATCTACCCATTTCAAAAATGGTTCTCCAATTCCGTTCAGCGACACCGTTCTAGTGTGGAGAATAAGGAGCAGAGGTTTCATGCCTTATTTTATTCTCTTGCATTAACAACTGAAATTCATCCGACGTGAATTCTGTCCCATTATCTGACCTCAGACATTTCACTCTCCCGTAAGGGCTCGAATCCGCCAAAAATCTTATAGTTGCTGAGACTGTGTCACTTTTTTGTTTAAGAAAGTACACAAAGGACATTCCGGAAAAATCATCGGTAAATGCCAAAGCATATTTGAAACCTTCTCTAGAGGTTGGAGTAATTGGACCAGCCAAATCAGTATAGATCAACTGTAGTGGGACTTCTGAGCGAATGCGTGGAGTTTTACTTTTAACGTTAGTCATTTTCCCCTCAAGACGAATCTCACATTTAGCTTTCTCATTCTCACCATTTGTTTTATTTACATTTATACCATCAACCACTTGTTCAAGTTTCTTAACATCTTCAAAGTTACAGTGGCCAAAAATTTTATGCCAGTCTTGTAAATCTAAAGTGTAATTCACATCATGCACAGTTTGTTTAACATTAACATCAGTTTGCGTATCACTTTCTGAAATTACTATATTGTTACAAATGTGGAGATAATACAGTCTGCCATGCCTATGAATGTCAAATTTTCTGCCACTTTTGTCCATTAATTCTGCAGAATTTTGTCTGAAATGCACACTTGCTCCATTATCAGCAGCTGCTTGAACTGAACAAATGTTCTGAGGGAATGTAGGAACATAAAGAGCATTGCGGAGTTGTCCACTACACTTGTTGCCTTTGTCGTCAACCATTGTTACTTCCACCTGTCCTCTTTTAAGAGCTAGGTTATTTGCTCGGTCGCCATTTGCGAGCTCGATAAAATGTTCACTCGGGTTGAAGTTTTGTTCAAATTCGGTAAACTTTGTTAAGTCGTTGAAAATATGTGACGTTGCACCACAATCCACAAGAAGTTTCTCTTTCTTATTCACATTTAATGCATCGAAATGTTCATTCACCTTAAATGCAAAATTATGTTCATTTCCATCAGGTTGGAAGGCTGCATGTGCCTGCGTGTTATTGGTCGTTGAGGTTTTCTTTCGCCATCGACACGTTTTGTCAGTGTGGTTATCTTTGCGACAAAAACTGCACCACAGTCTATTTGCTTTAGTTTTATTGACTGGACAGTCTCTTTTAAAATGTCCATGCTGACCACAGTTGAAACAAAGTATTTCTTTCGAAGGATTTTGTTGTTTCATTTTAGACGCATAGTTGGGCCTAGCCGTCGCCTTGTACTTTAAAACTGAATTTTCTGAAGTTGTAGCGATTACTCTTGATTTTTCTGTTTCCTCAAAGCTTCCCTATTTTGAAATCACTGAACGTCGGTTTCTTCTCTGATTGGGTGATAACAGCTACAAAAGCTTGGTATGAGTTAGGTAGCCCTTTCAATACCATTGCGACTAGTAAACTATCAGAAACCTGTTCATCTGCATTTCGTAAAGCTGATGCTGCTGTCTCTGCCCTAATTAAGTACTCTGTTACACTTTCAGTAGGACTCTTGGCTAATGATGTCAATTCAGTGTACAAATAAATCGCTCTTGGGGTGCTTGAGCTGGCATAGTTCCCCCGCAAAATCCTGAGGGCTTTTCGGCCGTCATCAGCTGCAACTCTCATGACTAAAGACAAGCCTTTGTCGTCCAGGAATTGAATCAACTCAGCATAAGCATCTGCATTCTTTTCAAAGTCTACATCTTCCCCTTCACCCGCAAGGGTCACATCTTTCAGTTTCTGTAGCCTGAGATAGCTCAGAAACTTCATCTCCCATTGTTCATACTTCTGCTCATCCCCATCGAAAACTAATCTTGCATACCTGCTGTTGTTGGCACTGGGCCCATAACCTGTTAAGTTTGACATAATTTAGGATGACACAGGATATTTTTGTAACTATGGTTTTTATTCAAACCCAAAGAACAACATATTAATGTGGAGACATCGTGAGTGAATTTCAGTAGGAAGGAATCAACAGTAAAAGTAAAATGTAAACACCCGGTTATTTATCATAAGAGTGAACGCCCTTGGTTCAAGGGAAATAACCAACAAAGTATTGTAGAGAGACATTATGACACAGTTGTTTCTCTTAGACCATTAGAAATCATAAGATCATATACTAATAGTAATAATACATAGAAATAATTCAACAATAATGACCAAGTTTAACTGATATATACGCACCGTGAACTCATTAAACCCACTTTCTGTTACCTAACTCTCTTACAGTACCGTTGCGCCTAGTTCGCCGAGGCCGCATAGGAAGCTTTTCGATTTATTTGTTTATTTATTTGTTTCTATCATATTTACACTCACATGTGAAACTTCCTTTCCTTGATTGTTTGTTAGTATCATTTTGTTGGGTTTAGTATCACTTGAAAATTTTGGTTAGGGGACGGTTGTTTTTTTGTATGTAATTATGAGTGTTATTAAATGGTTTTAATTGCCACAAAACCTTTTAAGGCCTTAATAGGGTCTGTGTTCTCTATTCTACGAGAGCTATAGTTATGCTATAGAGCAGTAAAATTAGGTGCCCCAAACGTAAACAAAGGTCTATAAGCACATGGCAAACCACATGTTCCTGTCTTGACAGCTCACGTTCCAATGTAAATTATAGAAAAAAATAACCTTTAAAATTTTGCTGTTAGGTGGCAAAAGAAACACATATTCATAAATACTCGATCATGAATCAAATAATGTCTAGATATGGATATTTTATGGAACAAAAGGTAAAATTTATCAAAAGTTACAGTCTATCTATTTTTAGACCAGAGCAAATTATTGCGCTGGTGTGAACAAAACGAGAATTATTCGGAGCCTGAATTTCAGAATAATTTAGCCTTATATTATTATTTCTGCAACTGTTAGATTTTATGTAAACATATTTTCAATACTGAAAGTGTATTGCCTACAACTCAAACTACAAAATTGGGAGACCTATATTGTGCGTAAATTATTCCGGTCCCTAACGAAAATCACTAGCAACTTGTTATTGTTTACGTTTGGGGCACCTAATTTTACTGCTCTATAAGGAAAATAGAATTAAAAACAGTGATACTTTTCATTTTCCTTTCATGTTTTATTGGCATGCCGTTGTCATTTACTTTGGTATTCCATTCCGATTCCATGTGTATGAGGGTGATGGGGGAGGGGGACTGTTTGTATAATTTAACTATATGTGGGGTTAGGGTGGATGTGTTGTATGGTGGGGGTTGAAATAAGGAAATAATATACTTAGTTTTACACAGAACTGTTCACACTACATTATTCCGCAGGCCGAAGGGTTTTAGGAAAAGTGATCGATCGTTGAAGTTGTGTCGATTTCAAAAGTAAGGGGGGGGGGGGGGGGGGGGGGGGGGAAGACACGGACGCACCTTGTTATTTGTTTTACCCTAGTTGAACCAACCATCATTGGTTTACTTCCGTGCCCCAGTTGAACCCTACCCATCATTGGTTTACTTCCGTGCCCCAGTTGAACCCTACCCATCATTGGTTTACTTCTGTGCCCCAGTTGAACCTACTATAATTGATTTACTTCTGTGCCATATTTAAGCAGTCAACATAGGTTTACTTATGTGCCCTAGTTGAACCATTTATATTTTTATGGGTGGTTTTAAATGTAAATATATCATATTTTACTCAGCCGTCTCTTTGCTTTGCATTGAAATTACCGGCTTAAATAAATTTTCACAACCCTGTAAAGTCCTAGAAAAACAAAGACACTTTTCACAATGGGCAGTGAATGACTGTAATATAATTATTCCTCTTTTCAAATAAACCGTTTGAAGGAGCTTTTCAGTTAAGATGGTAGTCTTGGATTCGTGTCTAATCCATTTTCAATTTTGAAATACGATCTTATGTGCCTGACCATATTTTGCATTTCTTGCAGAAGTTGCCTTTGCTGCCTTAATGTTCTGCATGATGCAAGCAAATGAAATACCAGTAAGTTGATAACAGTTAGATGTATAGGAATTCATTTATTCGTTCATTCATTCATTCATTCATTCATTCATTCATTCATTCCTTCATACATACATTCATTCATTCATTCATATCGTTCATTCTTTCAAATCACTCGCTCATTCATTTATTATTTCATTCATTCATTTATTCATTCATATCCTTCATTGATTCATATCCTTCATTCATTAATATTCTTCATTCATTCATTATTTCATTCATTCATTTATTCTTTCATAAAATTCATTCATATCATAAGATAACGGTGATTAAGTATTTAAAATGATATTATCTAACTTGTCAAGTTGATTGACATTCTTTGAATCATTTACTAATCTTAAAATGTTACTTTAAATCCAAAAGTACACCATTTTCTAACATTGTCATCATACATTAAATATTTTATTATAATAATATATAACGTAGAAGGTAAAGTCTACTTTCTCTTATACAAAAGCATATAAAAATCGTATCTGCGTCTATGCCTCTTTCTCGTGACATCATGACAAACCGTAATTTGATTGGGTATCGTGGTCTGCCGCCGTATTGTCAAATCCATTTGTGCGCACCATCAGACTTTATTACGGTGATATTTCAGAAGATTCACCTCGAACTATTGCCACTTATAAAATTTTGAGGTATAACTATACCCTACTATTACTACTACTACTACTACTACTACTACTACTACTACTACTACTACTACTACTACTACTACTACTACTACTACTACTACTACTACTACTACTACTACTACTACTAATAAATGGCATATGTTTATTTTAGTTGATTGGCAGTTTATGTTAATTACATTGAGATATTTTTCCTAGTATTTTTCGATTATTATGAACACTCTTATACTGCTGATAACAGAACTGGGAAATTTTTTACTATGTGTGCTCATTGTTTTAATAGAAATTGTCGACAGGTTCTGGTGAGTGTAAAACTCTACTATTGGTATGTTTTTATTCAGTTATGCGAGTTGTATTGTCTATGTAATTATTTACAGTGTCAACAATGGACACATCAATCCGTGTCTTTGTTTCTTTCCGTCTCAGATTTGACTATCTGGACAATTCTTACTTGTCAACAGTTGGTCAGTCTTTGGGTGGTTTTGTCAAAGTGTGTTATGCAGGGTAGGTGGTGGAGTTTTATGTTTTGTCTGTGGCAGTTGCATTGAGACACCCTGTTGTGTGATGGCAAGGTGAGATGAAACGGATACCATCAGGAAAGAACTCTAATCTGAATCGATCCAAACAACATTTGACAAGTTTCACTGATCACTGAAGCTGACTTACGTGACTGCATTATGTCGTCTCCAACTAAAAGTTGTGATTTAGACCCCATAAATACTGCCATTCTAAAAAAGTGCATTGATGTAATTTTAACACCATTTACATGTATTGTTAATAATTCGCTGCAGTCAGGTGCTGTACCAGACATTTACAAAGTTGCTCATGTCAAACCTGATCTAGATAAAGAGAACTTAAAAAACTATCGCCCTGTCTCTAATCTTCCTTTTCTTTCTAAAATCTTAGAAAAGCTTGTTTTGAAACAATTACTGTCTCATCTTTAAAACAATTGTCTTGAAGAAAAAATTCAATCGGCTTATAGGCAACATCATTCGACGGAAACCGCACTTGTTAGGGTTGTTAATGATCTCCTCTTTGTTATAGACAATGGTTCATGTTCTTTGCTGAATTTGCTTGACTTATCGTCTGCTTTCGATACTATTGACCACACTCTTCTCCTCAAACGTCTTGAAATTACTTATGGCGTGTCTGGTGCAGCGCTTGATTGGTTTAGGTCATATTTGTTTAATCGTAAACAGATTATTACGGTGGTTGGATATAGATCTGAGAAAATCATTCTTGATTGTGGGGTTCCCCAGGGTTCAGTACTTGGACCCGTTCTTTTTGTTCTGTACGTTGGACCTCTGTCTAAAATCATCAGAAGTTTCGGTCTGTCTTACCACCAATATGCTGATGATACGCAATTGTACTGCGTTTCCAATACGAGAAATTTACAAGAAGTATCAGCCAATAGTAAGAATTGTATCCAAAGTGTTAAGAAATGAATGAATGAGAACAGACTGAAACTAAATGATGATAAGACAAAGGTGCTGTATGTTGGCAACAGGAAGTGGAAAAGTGAAACAGATTTGAAGCTGGGGGATGCCTCCATTCAAATTGTTGATAAAGTGAAAAACCTTGGCACATTCTTAGACTCTGGACTGTCGATGGAGCATCAGGTTAATAATTTGGCTAGATCTCTCTTTTTCCAACTAAAAAATATTGCTTCAATTAGACGGTTCATATCTGAGGATGTGACCAAACACCTGGTTGTGTCCCTCGTACTATCGAAATTGGATTATTGCAATGCTCTGTTGTTTGGCGTTTCGCAATATAATCTGAGATGTCTTCAGATTGTCCAAAACAGTGCTGCCAGGCTAGTATTCATGAAGCGTAGGTGCGATTCTGCCAGACCTCTGCTTCATGACCTGCACTGGCTGCCTGTTGAGAAAAGGATTAAATTCAAAGCTTGTACTTTAGTGTATCGTTGTCTTGAATGTATTGCCCCTTCCTACATTTCGGAACTAATTGAAATATATTCAAAACCCCGTTCGGCCAGTGATTTCACCAAACTAGTTGTCCCTCGAATACGGAAAAATGCTGGAATGAGACCCTTTTCTCATTTCGGACCCTCTGTTTGGAACGCCTTACCACAGAGCATTCGGGAAAAAGAATCTTTGTCTATTTTTAAACATTCGCTTAAAACATATCTGTTTCGTTTTTAGTAGATGTTATGAGAGGCAAGATAGGTCTGTCTTTTCTATTGTGAGTTGTGTGTCTGGGTGTGTGTGTGTGTGTGTGTGTGTGTGTGTGTGTGTGTTTGTGTGTGTGAATGAGTATGTGTCAGCCAAAGTAATTTGTAATTTAAGCGCTTAGAGTCTGGTGTCTCGGAGTTATAGCGCTTTATAAGTTTTCAGCATTATTATTATTATTATTATTATTATTATTATTATTATTATTATTATTATTATTATTATTATTATTATTATTATTATTATTATTATTATTATTATTATTATTATTATTATTATTAGATGTTGTCTTGTGTGTTTCATTCTCAGCTTTTATGGAAATGGTTCTCAATGTTGACGATGGTGGACTGTTTTCTCTGTGACCTAGTGTTTCAGTTGCAATAATCCTTTGTTTTCTCGTAACCCATCTTAGTCCAATGAACATTTTTGATAGATAGTTGTAGAAGATCATCCTCATTTCAACACATGATATATAAACAAATAAAATATCTGGAGATGAAAAATGTATAAAATGTGTTTTAAAATGCTGTAACATTTAATTCAAATCTAAATTTTTCGCACAAAGTGTACCCAGAATATAACAAAAATGTTATTTTTTATATAATTGTCATTGCATTGGGTTTGCAATTGTTATTGACATTTTTCAAATGTAATACTTAGAGTATATGATGTTTAATATGCCTCGCACTTTCTAAAGATCCGTTGGCGTGGCGCTGGCAAATCAATGTTACATAAATTTACATTACAAAAAATTGAAATTGATTTGTTAGTCTGACATCCTGGCGGGTCATGAGCATTTAAAGACCTTAAGCTACTTTAGCCCATTAAAATTTATATCATTTCATATCATATATTATCAAGTACAGGTATAGAATTCAAATTATAAAACAATGTAAATTATATAAAAATCAAAAAAATGTTGTTGTTTTTTTCAGTCTTTTTTTTGTAAGAGCTATTGCCGAAGTGTTTGTCAGGTACGTACTTTTTACGGTATTAAATGCGACCAGTCCTCCCGTTCTGTCATTTCGGACGCTGGGTATTCGATTAACAGAGATTAAAAAATAGAGAAGCGTATAGATTAAAAAAGAGAGAGAGAGAGAGAGAGAGAGAGAGAGAGAGAGAGAGAGAGAGAGAGAGAGAGAGAGAGAGAGAGAGAGAGAGAGAGAGAGAGAGAGAGAGGGAGAGAGTGTATGTGTCAGAGAGTAAGAATGAGAGAAAGAAAAAAAAGATAGAGAGTGATCGAAAGAGAGAAAGATGAGTGAAAGGGATAAAAGGAGAGAGTGAGAGACAGAAAAATGATAGTAAGAAAGAAATAGGGAGATAGGGAGAGAGAGAGAGATAGAGAGAGAGAGAGAGAGAGAGAGAGATAGGAGAGATATACGATAGAAAGAAAGGGTGGAGAGAAAAATTGAAATAATCAGAAGATGCACAGAATATTTAATGATAAAGAGAGAGGGAACAAGAATAGAAGGAGAGAAAAGTTGAGATAGAGAGATGATAATAATAATAATAATAATAATAATAATAATAATAAAATAATAATAATAATAATGATAATAATAATGATAATAATAATAATAATAATAATAATAATAATAAAATAATAATAATGATAATAATAATAATAATAATAATAATAATAATAATAATAATAATAACAATAATAATAATAATAATAATAATAATAATAATAATAATAATAATAATAATAATAATAATAATAATAATAATAATAATAATAATAATAATAATAATAAGAATAAGAATCATATTAATAAAATAATAATATTAATAATAATAATAATAATAATAATAATAATAATAATAATAATAATAATAATAATAATAATAATAATAATAATAATAATAATAATAATAATAATAATAATAATAATAATAATAATAGTAATAATAATAATAATGATAATAATAATAATAATAATAATAATAATAATAATAATAATAATAATAATAATAATAATAAAAATAATAATAATAATAATAATAATATTAATAATGATAATAATAATAATAATTGTTTGTTTTGTTTTTAAGGGTTTTACGGCGCTTGCAACACATTTAGGTTATATCAGCGCCAGTAAAAAGGAAGAAAATGGGATAGTAAAAAGTTCTAGAATTACAATTAAAGCACCCAAGCAAAAGTAAGACAAAGGGGAACTGAGAACAAATAGAGATCAGATGTAGATTCCAAGAGCATACCACCAATGTACTTAGTTTGAAATCACCTACAAGTCTCATCCAGACACAAGCACAAAATCCAACAAAGAGGAACACACTCAAATGCTTACATAATACATTCAAAATAAAAATAATAATACATAACAGAGAGATGATTTACAAGGAAAAAAATATCATCTCCCAAAACAATAACTATGCATTTGACTGTTTCCCTCCCAGCTAGGATTCCGGCCAGTGCCAGGACAAAACCAAGTAATCTCATTCCGAGACAAAGACAAAAAGCATGTTGGAAAACAGATATAAGGGGATAGAAGACACAGTATGTACCTCCCTGCCCGCTATGGGAGGTCAGGATCCCCACCCAGAATAATAATTGTAATAATAATAATTATAACAATAATGATAATAATAATAATAATAATAATAATAATAATAATAATAATAATAATAATAATATAATAATAATAATAATAATAATAATAATAATGATAATAAAAATAATAATAATAACAATAATAATAATAATAATAATAATAATAATAATAATAATAATAATAATAATAATAATAATAATAATAATAATAATAATAATAATAATAATAATAATAATAATAATAATAATCACTTCATGAATCTTTTCCCATCTTTTCTTTCAGGGTTAATGGATTGAAATCGGGAAAAAAACGGAATGTCAAATTTTTTAATGGAAATAAATTATGACATGGAATTTTTGAAAATTATAAATTACACTTTTGGAGCGTAAATATTCGGAATTAAATATATATCTTGATTGTTGAAAAAAAATGTTTTTGTCTTTCATTTTCCACAATGTTTCTGGTTGTACAAAGTATGTAATGACAAATCAGTCTCAAACCGTAATATATGGGTTTGAACTTTGAACTTCCAAATTCACCGTTTATTCCAAGCTCTATACTTGTATTTTCTTATTTGTTTCCCCTACATGAATTCTCAATAGTCATTATTTAAAAATGTCCTCAAACACAGTAACAATTTCAAAATTAAAACATGTTATAAAAGGGAGATAATACAAAAGAGTCAATCACCATGAGCATTAACTCGATTGAATCCTCTTTACAAATCAATAAAACAAACCAGTGTTTTTTTTTCACATACACATATGCGCATACACACACACACACACACACACATGCATATATATATAATAAAGGTGAGAGAGAGAGAGAGTAAGAGATAGAGAGAGAGGAAGAGACAGTTAAATAGATAGTGGGAGAGAGGGAGAGAGATAGAGATATAGAGAGGGAGAGAGAGGGAGAGAGATGAAGAGAGATACAGAGAGAGATAGAGAGGGGGGGGGGGGGAGAGGGAGAGAGAGAGAGAGGGAGGGAGAGTGAGTGAGAGAGCAATAACTGACTCATTCTTATCTTTCTCTTAATGTCATCAATGTTCAAGCACTTATACTTTAACATTACAGAGATGAAATAATAATAAAACGGGCTTGCAGTAGCGTATTGCTACATCTCTAATCTGAAAGACTCCAGCCAGTTTTTAAATTCGTCACCACAGTTGAGAACAGACTCGAAACCTCCTGCCAATCACGTCACAGGATAGTGAAAGATTATGTGGTCTGCTCTCTCTGACGTTCCCTGACAGTGGGGACAGTCGGCTGACTCTCTCAGACCCCAACGATGCATGTTTGCAACAGTCCTACCGTGGCCTGTCAGTAGTCAGTTTAAGGCAACCAACTGTTTGCGTTTGCCATTTCTGACGCTTGACACGAACTCCGTTGGATCTTTGATTACCCCACCAGCTTCTAACATGATAATTCTCTGATATCCCCCCCCCCCCCAGGCTTAAACAATATAAACTTTCTTTTCAGTTTTGAGCGGTAGAAGGGCTTTCAGAATTTGAGTCGTGATGTCCTTGGAGCTTTATTTATGATTGCATTAAAATTTAATGGGGTAATGAGGATGAGGTATTTCTGTTTGTAGTCTAAATTTTAGGTTGCTTCTTCTTGCCTGAGTTCTGTTGGTACCACTGCACACTGGGTCGGCACCTGCCTAAACGAGGATAATAAAGATCATGAGTACATATGCCAACGTCCAAAATGGTATTATGTCAAGGTTCTATTACGATAAAAATAATAATAATAAAAAATAATAATAATGATAATAATAATAATAATAATAATAGTAATAATAATAATAATAATAATAATAATAATAATAAAACAACAACAATAATAATAATAATAATAATAATAATAATAATAATAATAATAATAATAATAATAATAAATAATAATAATAATAACAATAATAATAATAATAATAATAATAATAATAATAATAATAATAATAATAATAATAATAATAATATAATAATAATAATAATAATAATAATAATAATAATAATAATAATAATAATAATGATAATAATAATCACTGTGTGATCCTCAATGTACCCTACAAATAAATAAACATATTATAAAATGTATACCACAAAGATATCAATAGCAGCAGTGTATATAATATTGTATCAATGGCATGGAAATGTAACGCTAAAAATGTAGGGGTTTACCAATGATTATCAAAATATCAATAAATTCAATTTTCAAAGTTTCAATCATACTCTTGTAATACCGTTTTGAAGTGATGGGTCAGATATTGTGTTGATTGTGTTCAATACTGTACGTTACAAGATGTATTTGTACAGAGTAATAAAAATCGTCTGTGTGTTGCTTGAATCGACGATTTGTATAATTTACATAATATTATGGTTTTATAAAAACATTGTGTGAGACGTATGTATGTTTCTCTTTGAGTGTGTGTATGTGTGTGTGTGAGTGTGTGTGTGTGTGTGTGTTTGTGTTTCTGAGCATGTATGGATAGGTAAATAATGTGTTGATTCAATTACCGTGCAGTGATCACGTTGTCTGGGTTCTGCATTTGTATTTATTTCTGACACTTGTTGTTGTTTTGTCGTTCCATCTTTGGTGATTTGGTTGGAGATGCTATACTGTTTTGTATGTTTGTTTTGCAGGCGTATCCCGCATAGTTGATGATATTGAGAATGATCTATCATGAGGGATGTAAATGCAATCATCAAAAAGTATCAAATAATATTTGGTGGTTTGTTTACATAATCTGATAAAAACCTGCTATCTCCAGTAACACGATAATGATGGCGTACAGCATACAAAGACTTTTTCCAGTCACATGATACCAATGACGTAGATCTAAAGAGGTTAATGTTTTCTACTAGGCTAAAACGGAAACTCTTTGTCATTTACCGAATTTTTTAAAATATATTGCGCAAAATCAACTAAACTTGCTCAAATCGCTACCAAAGGGGTCCCTACTCAACTGCAACACTTAGCATTTAAGACGAGACAGGACCCATGTTTAGCAATATTACATTTTTTTTTCTGGTCAGAGATAACGTTGTTAACGGCCAAGTTCTCCTTTTATAATTAAATACGCTGAGATAATGTGAGTAAAGAGCTTGTTCCAAGGACACAACTATGCACCATTCGGGACTCGAACACAGGACCTTCCAATCCTAAATCGAGTGTTAATTAAGGTGAGGTAGATAATTTATTTGTATATCAGGTCCAATCATTTACAGAAAGCCCGGCAAATTGGATCGACAGGACCTACAAATCCTAATTGATCAGAGCCTTGACGTTTAGTGGGGGCAGTAAAGTGCATATTATATAACGGCAAAAGGCTAACCAGTTGACCGTCATATGACCATATTGGTTTATTGGCGCCTCACGAGGACCTACCTATCTTGTAATGGATGAAGTGAAAGTCAATATAACCTGGCGCCTGAAAAAGGGTTCAAAACACTTATCTCGATCATATGTCTGGCT
>NC_088367.1:40719047-40721547 GCF_034508935.2 Berghia stephanieae | reverse complement strand
ACTGCAACCTAGTGGTTATGGACTTTAAAAAAATCAGACTCATGCATATCTAAGTTGAGTTTTGTACCGGTGATGCGACTTGTCTGGGCTCTGATTCATGGACCGAGACTATGGTGGTCTCAGACTATAGAGTGACGCCTCTCATTTAGCCTAACCGAACTGGAAACGAAAGCGAATGTTTTGTCCCGGAATTATTTTTTTTAGTTTCCTGTCAGCAAAATGAAACAAGACACAGCATTTTTTTTTATTGACAACACTCTCCTTACAAGCTATTTTTAGAATTTCTTCCAAAAATTCACACCCACCCCACAATCAAACAAAAAATTAACAAATGTGCATTCTATACAGAATGTTGTTCAGTATTTATAGCTGTAATCAAAGCATTTCTTTACATTTTGTGATGTACAAGAGAAATCAGAATGAGAATATTGTCTGTTGCATCGTAACGAATGTGACGAATTTCCTATCGGTGGTAAGGAAATGGTTAAATACTAGAGGTGCCTATATGAGTCAATGAAATTTAGAGAAAGATAAAGGGAGTAAATGTGACTCAAAAATAAGGGAACAAAACAAAACAAACGACGTTTCGGCCTTTGACCTTTTTCAAGATGAAAATGAATGTACTTAGTCTACCGACTACGTAAGTAGCGGAGATGAAAATGAATGTACTTAGTATACAGACTACGTCAGTAGCGGAGATGAAAATGAATGTACTTAGTCTACAGACTTAGTCAGTCTCTTTATTGTTTTTTTAAAATTAGTTTTTATATAGCGCAATATCCGCTAAACGTTCTCAAAGCGCATTACAAGCTGTGCCTGTCCAACAGCGACACATAAGATTTAGGGCGAGGCATGAGGCCTTTTAGGCGATATTACAGTTTTTTTCAGACAGAGACAACGCTTTTAACGGCCAGGTACTAATTTTACACCTGAGTAGGGTGAGAGGTTGTGAGTAAAAAAACCTTCTCCAAGGACTCAACTATGCGCCGAGCGAGGATCGAACCAAGGAGCTTCCGTTCCGAAAGCGAGTGTCAATACCACAAGACTACATTATGTTGTAATAATTAGAATGTAGGATCATCTTGATGAAAATCGTTATTCCGTAGCTCTGGACACCCAGATATTTGACCTTGTTAGTCTGCGAAATTTTATAACTTACGTTTTATTAATCTATTTAACAAAGGCATTTTAGTCCAAACAAAATACGCTTGAATTCATTGAAAAATATCGTCAACATGAGTGTTTGTGTAAGATAAAAAGTAAGGAGTATTGTACTAAAATAAAGAGAGAGAGAGAGAGAGAGAGAGAGAGAGAGAGAGAGAGAGAGAGAGAGAGAGAGAGAGAGAGAGAGAGAGAGAGAGAGAGAGGAATCATACGACGACCTTGTGAATTTTGTACAAACATTTCATGATGGTGCTAATAAGGATACGGTAGCGTGCAGGGCCTTCTAAAAATAGTATCGGGCCTGTAAAACCGAATTGTGCGAGTTCTCTGCTGGGCTTAAAATTTAAAACCCCGCGATATTTGATTGTCAACAAAGTTTGTGTGTTAGTACACATTACACACCCCAGTTACGCTGGATTACCTGTTGATACAATGAATTTATCGCGTCGTTTGTTATTATTTCTGTTCATGGATATATATTCATTGTGATTGCCAATCCCATCATGGTGTTTGTTGTGTGTATCTTTTAAAATCTAATTAAGCAATTGAAAAATAATTTAAAGGTAATTTAAAAACTATAGTGTCATCTTAGCCATCATTTGTCGTCGAGCGAAACTTTGAGCTGTTGCCTTGAGTCAAAACAAAACCGGATGATCTTGTACTTGTACACATCAAAATGAAATTGTCATTGATAGTCTATTCAGTGATGCCAAAACTCCGGTTTCACCTGAAAAAACTCTGGTCTGGAGCAAAAAATTCAGGGTTCCGGGCAACTTCCGTCAAATTCCGGTGAGGTCAAATTCTTCCAAGACACCCCCCCCCCTTCCAACCACCACATCATCATCACTGCCACTAGAATTATAACCATCATCACTACCACTACTACTGCAACCACCACCACATCATCATCATCACTACCACTACTACTACAACCAGCACCACATCATCATCACTACCTCTACTACTACAACCACGACACCACATTATCACTACCACTACTACTACCCCACCACCGCCACATCATCATCACTACCACTACTACTACAATCACCACCACCACATCATCATCACTACCACTATTACTACAACTACCACCAACACCACATCATCACTACCACTACTACTACAACCACCACTACCACCATATCATCATTACCACTACTACTACAACCACCACCACCACATCATCACTACCACTACTACTGCAACAACCACCACCACTACATCATCATCACTGCAACTACCACTAATATTAGAACAACCACTAGCACATCATCATCACTACCACTACTACTACAACCACCACCACCACATCATCACTACCACTACTACTACA
>NC_088367.1:40706547-40714047 GCF_034508935.2 Berghia stephanieae | reverse complement strand
GTAGTAGTAGTAGTAGTAGCAGCAGTAGCGGTAGTAGTGATGATGACGAAGTGATTATGGCTGTAGCTGCAGTAGTAGTTGTAGTAGTAGTAGTAGTAGTAGTAGTAGTAGTAGTAGTAGTAGTAGTAGTAGTAGTAGTAGCAGCAGCAGTAGTAGTAGTAGTAGTAGTAGTAGTAGTAGTAGTAGTAGTAGTAGTAGTAGTAGTAGTAGTAGTAGTAGTAGTAGTAGTAGTAGTAGTGGTAGTGATGATGATGTGGTGGTGGTTCTAGTTGTAATAGTGTCAGAAGTTGTAGTAGTAATGATGATGTGGTGGTGGTGGCTGTAGTAGTAGTGGTAGTGATCATGATATGGTGGTGGTGGTTGTAGTAGTAGTGGTAATGATATGGTGGTGATGGTTGAAGTAGTAGTGGTCGTGAAGATATGGTGGTGGTGGTGGTTGTAGTAGTAGTGGTAGTGAAGATGTGGTGGTGGTGGTGGTTGTAGTAGAAGTTGTCGGGATGAAAATGTGGTTGTGGTGGTTGTAGTGTGTGTGTGTGTGTGTGTGTGTGTGTGTGTGTGTGTGTGTGCGTATGTGTGTGTATGTGTGTATGTGTGTTTGAGAGAAAGAGAGAGAGAGAGAGAGAGAGAGAGAGAGAGAGAGAGAGAGAGAGAGAGAGAGAGAGAGAGAGAGAGAGAGAGTGCTGAAAGTTCATCTAGTCGGCCGTTTTAAAAAAAACGCCAAATTCGAGTCTTCAAATTTTTAAAAAGTCAAGCATTTCCAACATACTCATTATTTTGTGTATGCTTTCAGTGATATGTATGCGACATAAAATTGTAATGACAGGGCTTAATGAGTTTCCAGTGGTCACTTATTCAAGTATTTGTGAATCACGATCCACATGTGACTCATTCCTGTTACGCTTATAAAATTATGTCACATTACATAAGTTAACACATTTTTGGACAATTATTGAAATAAAACATTGAAAAACAATAAACACAGAGCATTGATACTAATTCTGACAATAAAATGACATTTATTGTTTTACAAAAGGCTTTCTGAAATCAGTTTTTTAAAACAAAAGATATTATTTGAGCAATCATCATCTCCAAAAAATTATAGGAAAATGACAAAAATAAAAATTGTTCACCATAGTCAAGGTATATAAGTGTCAAACCACCACAAATAATATTTCCTTTCAAGTATTCATATTTATCATGAAAAAAAAATGAAAAAGTCATTCTTAACAGGAATGAGTTTGTGTAACAGGAATGAGTGGACGTAACAGGAATGAGTTTTCTGTTACAGGAATGAGTAATTACAACATTCGAAAGGATTATAAATTCAATACGCTTAGTGATTGAAACTCAGAAGGGGAATAAAATGGTTAGGGCGCCAATACATTGATTTGGGGCTTATGTTAGTAGAGACCCACAAAAGAGCACCAACATTGTTTGTTAACGTAACACTAGGTTGAATCAATTGACTCAAGATAACTCTTTTGTGGCAGTTCGGAATGTTTGGATAAACAGACAAAAGAGGCATTTTAAAACACTAGAAAGAGCAAGAAGCTGCCACCCATGTATGATTTTGGTTTACTTAATGACATAACGTCCAGTTTGAACATCTCTTCCAGGGTATCTTTATCACTTATGTTAACATCGGGAATATAATGGTCCAAGTTTGTGACAAAAAATCAACAACTGTCTGGATGTTGTCATTGAGTGAAGTAAGGTTTGAATCTGACAAATTAAATAATGGTCCTTGCGTAAAGCCAGCTCTTGTATCAATCTTATTCGTATTTCGTCTGTTTGTGTGTCTTTGCCAAATGCATACACTGCACCACAGGCAGGCAGGCAATCCCCATCGGCCCTCAGCTTGACTGAAAAATAACCGTTTTCCATCACACAGAGATCTAGGTTTTATCATTTGGAATGAAATGTGTAAACCTGTTGTCAATACCAAGGCGAGTTTTGATTACACTTCTACTGGCCCCAACTATTTTACAAACACGTAATGCTTGATTGTCACATTCATCAACCACTTCATCAAATGATTTGTATTCATTCAATCTTTTGATAAAACCATTGTAATCGATTTCAGTCGGCATCATCTTAATGTCAATGTCATCTTGGTCATGTTCATCACTTGATTCACTGTTTAAGTCAACCGGTGCAACTTCAGGCATGACTCCATCATTGCCTTTGAAAACCTGTTGCTTCAAATCACTTTGTAGAAATGAATGAAATTTAATTGATGTGACCAACAACATTTTTGAACATTCATGACTCTTTTCTCCAAAGCGCTGAAGCAACCATATTAATGTCTTCACATTTTTTACATGCACATGTTTCTCTGCTCCTTTTTCATGGAGTAACAACCCAAAATGGCTTAAGTCGGTAAAATGAAGAAAATGACACATATGGGTTTCAAGAGATGTATCACTTGTACAAATGTGACATTGTATCACATAATAGTCTTCTTTATTTCTTGACTTTATTTCTTGTTATTGTGTTTATCTTTCCTGGAGCTAATTTAGAAGTGTCACCTTTCAGGAAAAAAATCTCGTACTATTTGTTTGACAAGATTGGGAATTTTGGAGCATTTGACATTGTTTCCGAAATTTTCCAATAGTTTATATTTTTGAGAGTCATACCAGCTGCCAAATGTTTCACGGATTTGTACATGTGCCTTCTGTTCCTCAAATGTTTGATGTCTTATAGGAGTGCAAAATGATATTGTAATGTTCTTTTCACTGAATTTTTGCCACCTTTCTTGTTTTTTTTTCTGCTATCTTTCAAAAGTTTTCTCGTTTTTCATCGGGGTGTCAACGGAAGTTTGTGTTTTTTTAATGACCTGTCCAAGCGCTTTTTGTACTTTTTGGATTTCTTTCTCGAATGAGAAAGAGAGGAGAGCAGCCTGTTTTAGTAGCTTGATATCTTTGACGAGAGACATACTGGAGTGGAGATTTTGAGTGTGAGGTTGGAGTGTAACTCAGATCAAGATTTTGCTGTTTCCGGTTTGTAGTGTGTGTGTGATAATTTTTTATCCAATTCTTTCTCTGTTTGCGTTGTTCTCTTGGTGTCTTATCTTTTGTGGACTTCTTCTTTCCACTCGATTTGTCGTTCTGGTATGTGTCTTGTTCTTTTTTTAAGACAAACAGCACGTCGAATAGGAACTCCATCTCGTCTTTGACGGTAAAGTCGTTGCTCTCGGCTGACGTCATGGCTTTTTTGGCCTTTATGAAGAAAACAAAATAAAACAATCGTTACAACAAAGCTATGACCCTTGAAAATGAACAATGATATCAAGTTACATTTCGCCACCCTCATTCCTGTTACAAAACAAGGTGTAACAAGAATTAAAGTCAAGAAACAAAGAAGACTATTATGTGATACAATGTCACATTTGTACAAGCGATACCGGGACGTTAAAATCATAGTAATCATCTAAAATGTATCTGAGCCTAGCAGGCAACAAACTATGTTTAGACAGGCATTTGGTATTGGCAAGGTAACTTTGCACTAAAAATAGTCTTTCAGCAATGGAAGAAATGAGTATGTATACAATAAAAATTGTTTTAATGGTAACCATGTGGAGGCGCCGTGGCCGAGTGGTTACCGAAAGGGACTCCCGACTTGGAGGTAACAGGTTCGAAAATCTCCACAACCATAGAGTGGTTTCCTTAATCAAGGAAATTAATTTTGGTTGCTTCACTTTGCTTCACCCAGGTGTATATTATGGTACCAGTGCTGCTGGGGAATGTAATTTGCTATAGACCAACGTCGTATTCATAAGTGAAATGTCTGTTTCGTGCTACAGAAACAGGGATAAGCTCCGATTCTATGGGACCGTATGCTCCAAAGGACTTAGTTACAATAAAACGTGTGTTTCATTTTATGAAAGTTCACATTCCTCATTCCTGTTACTCATTCCTGTTATGTTTTCCTCATTCCTGTTACATCCCTCATTCCTGTTACAAAACAAGGTGTAACAGGAATGAGTGTAACAGGGATGAGTTTATCTCGCTTCGATTCATACCATCCCTAAAATATGCTTTACTCCAACATTAAAGTATGACTATTATTTAGAGCCTTAAAAAAGCTATATACTGATACGTTTTATTTTTGATTCAATTTCTAATTTAAATAACAAGGCCTGGTAACAGGAATGAGGGTCATGGTCTAATGTTGAACACTACTCACCATTCTTGAAGCGGTTTTGATCTGGAAATCACACTGGATGAAAAAACCATGTGTTTGTAGTTTCGGCCATGATGGAAAAGAGGTATCTTCGGCGATAAAGCATTGTTAGTTGCACTTCTATTGTTTAGAGGATTTTAATTGGTTAATTTTCACGGGCGTTACAGGAATGAGTAACCACCTTGGAAACAAACTTTAGTAATACATAATAAAATTTTTAAAAGTCTGATTGTTACAAACTTTTATGATGATGTTAGAAGATGGCAATATGCATCAGCTGAATTCATATGTGTATTCAACAAGACACTCCATTTTGTTAAGAATTCGACTTCTAGCCATCATGCAAAAAAAAGGACAGGGTATTTTCCTCTACCCCCGTCAATACAATACGTCATATCTATCCTGAATCTCTCTCAATTTTTGTTTTTTATGTTTCATACAAGTTAGTAATGTGTAGTGAGAGTGTGTAAGCAAGTATGTGCTAACAATATATGCATCAACTATGTGAAAGAGCCAATTATCGTCACAGGACAGGAATTTGGCAGTTTTTTGAAAAAAGACGAAGTAGAGCAACACGAACTGGAAAAGCTAACGAGGCTAAAGTTTGAGGCCAAAGTATTTGTGATTAGCTATTATTGGTAAGTACAGGAAGAAGAACATGAAAATTAATTCAGTGAGCGCATGTATGTTTTTGTTTGTATGAAGACGGATAGATAGACAGAGAGAGAGGGAGAGAGAGAGAGAGAGAGAGAGAGAGAGAGAGAGAGAGAGAGAGACAGAGAGACACAGAGAGAGAGAGAGAGAGAGAGAGAGAGAGTTGAGCTATGTTTGTTTGAAGGGTTTTTACCGCCATTGCAACACTGATTGCAGTAGTATTGGTGGTGGTAGGGGTGGCATTGTGGTGGTTGTAATAGTAGTTGCAGCAATGGTGATGTGATGGTGGTGGTAGAGACGATGATATAATGATGGTTGTAGTATGGATGGTGATGTGGTAGTTGTTGTAATAGTGGTGGTAGGGATGGTGATGTGGTCGTTGTAGCAGTAGTGGTGGGGACGATGATGTGGTTGGTGGTTGTTGTAGTAGCGGTGGTAGGGATGATGATGTGGTTGTAGTAGTAGTGGTAGTGATGGTTGTAGTAGTAGTGATGGTGATGTGGTGGTGATGGTGGTTGTATTTGAAATAGTAGCAGTAGAGATGATGGTGATGTGGTGGTGGTTGTAGTAGGAGTGGTAGTGATGATGATTTGGTAGTGGTGGTTGTAGTGGTTGTTGTAGTGATGATAGTGTGGTGGTGGTGGTGGTTGTAGTAGTGGCAGTGATGGTGGTGGTTGTATTAGTAGTGGTAGTGATGATGATGTGGTGGTGACGGTTGTTGTTGTGGTGGTAATGATGATGATTGGTGATGATATGGTGGTGGTTGTAGTAGTAGTGACTGGAGGGGGGTATCCTTGGAACAATTTAATCTCACCGGAATTTGACGGAAGTTGCCCGTAACCCGAAATATTTTGATCCAGACCGGATTTTTTTTCCGGTGAAACCGGAGTTTTGGCATCACTCTATGAGCTTAGAATATACATTTGATAATGTACATACACATTTTTGAAATAATCCAATTATACTTCTCTAGTTATTCATTATTATCTAAGATATCCTTAAAATAAATAAAACACCCCAAAAAAATGCCGACAATTTTATCTCAGTGCTCAATTTTTGAAAAAAAATTATATTTAAATAAGTAATCAATGAAATGAAATAAGAATTATTAATGTGACATTTTTGTCTTATTTATTAGAGGAAATAGGATTTCAAAATATCAAAAGTTAAAGAAGGGTTTATAATTTCAAAGTTCAGTTTTGAACCTATGTGAAGCCGGGTGGGCAGGGAAAGAAATATCAAGAAACATGATGAGAGTGGAAGAGAAAGAATGACAGAGTAAAATACACACACACACACACACACACACACACACACGTGATAGAGCGAGAAAGAGAGAGAGAGAGAGAGAGAGAGAGAGAGATAGAGAGAGAGAGAGAGAGATAAAGAAAAAGAGGAGCGAGAGGGGGAGGGAAATAGAGTAAAGATTGAAGCCCGACTGTATAACTCTCTCTCTCTCTCTCTCTCTCTCTCTCTCTCTCTCTCTCTCTCTCTCTCTCTGTGTGTGTGTGTGTTTGTATGTGTGAAAGAAACAAAAGTGAGACGGAAAGAGTGAGGTAGACATGAAGAAAGGGATGGAGGCGGAGCAAAGGATTGTAGGGATAGTTTAATAAAGCATTTTGTTTCAAAATAAGTCCTAGTCAATCAACTGGAAACATTGACCAATGAGATTGCAATTAAAGAAATGGGCTGGTCAAATTATCCATTGCATTGTTTCCATTTTAAGTCAGATGACAGCTTGATGAGGAGGGGTAGGGGCTTATTGTGTAATGACATACATGTAAACATGTTATTGAATCTGTCAAGTTTTTCTTAGCGTTCACCACATTGTTGATTGTCTAAAAAGACTCCCCCTTCTATCAGTATACAAAGAAAGCACGACAAAACGAACATCTCTCTCTCTCTCTCTCTCTCTCTCTCTCTCTCTCTCTCCCTCTCTCTGTATCTGTCCCTCTCTCCTTTTCATCTATCTATCTATCTATCTATCTATCTATCTATCTATCTATCTATCTATCTATCTATCTATCTATCTATCTATCTATCTATCTATCTATCTATCTATCTATCTATCTATCTATCTATCTATCTATCTATCTATCTATCTATCTATCTATCTATCTATCTATCTATCTATCTATCTATCTATCTATCTATCTATCTATCTATCTATCTATCTATCTATCTATCTATCTATCTATCTATCTATCTATCTATCTATCTATCTATCTCTTATCTATCTATCTATCTATCTATCTATCTATCTATCTATCTATCTATATATCTATCTATCTATCTATCTATCTATCTATCTATCTATCTATCTATCTATCTACCTATCTATTTATACATTGATAAGCCCGTTTCTCTTTCTGTTTATCTATCCATACATCTAATTCTTTTTCATTTTTTAGTTACACGCATTTCCATCGGCAGTTCATTAATTGTAAAAGGCTCTATTTACTATTCTGCTTTTGTGCTTAAAATTAAATGTTTATCCTACAACAATCTCTGTAAGTGTAAGATTGCGCAACTCTTGTCCTATTACAGTCTTAGCATGTCCTATAATTTCAAGAATAAAGAAATAGGGACAAAGGACCCTCATCTCAATCATTAACCAATGCAGTTAGACAAAGAAGTAATAGCACGCGGTGTGTATTAAATACA
>NC_088367.1:40699047-40701547 GCF_034508935.2 Berghia stephanieae | reverse complement strand
CGACACAAGACGTCCAAACAACAGGTTTGAAAAATAACAACGCATGGTAGTCTTAAGCTAATTTCCCATTGAGACTCAAGCTTTTCTACAGTACCGTGACAACGTCAACTTTGTTCTATCTATAGCATTCTGTAAATGAAAGTTTTCGTAAAGGTTCAGTGTCAAACAGTGATGATTTAGGCATAAGGACAAAGTTTAATTCTCAGTCCCTTGGTCTTCATCATCATCATCATCATCATCATCATCATCATCATCATCATCATCATCATCATCATCATCATCATCATCATCATCATCATCTTTATCAACATCACCATCATCATCATCATCATCATCATCATCATCATCATCATCATCATCATCATCATCATCATCATCATCATCATCATCATCATCATCACCATCATCATCATCATGACCACTATTCCTAACTTAACCACCTACCACATCATAATTACTATCACCAGCAACAAACTAGCACCACAATACAACCATCACTTTTACTTTTCTTATTTTTTTCTTTTTCTTCTATACTATTTATTATAGTGATAGCAGTGGGGACAATGGTTGTTGTTGTGAATCATACAATATGTGTCCCTTGTCCATTCTTAAAGTTTGGAGGCTTTAAGATATCGATTTGCCGGTAGAGTCTCTCTCTCTCTCTCTCTCTCTCTCTCTCTCTCTCTCTCTCTCTTTCTCTCTCTCTCTCTGTCTCTCTCTCTCTCTCATTTTATTATATCTCTTCAGAGACATGGACTAGGTAACCACAGCCAAAGTAAAATTGTCTGAAGTTCATTGAGGCCTACATAATTTTGTTCACGAGAAAGTATTGATTGCTTACGATTTGTTTGGAACGCATGGCTAATGATTTGGATAATTAACAAGATAGAACCATGGACTAGATAACTAGAGTCTCTCTCTCTCTCTCTCTCTCTCTCTCTCTCTCTCTCTCACTCTCTCTCTCACTCACTCACACACACACACACACACACACACACACACACACACACACACCTTTTTCAATCTTTTTAGAGCCATGGACCTGGTAACCGCAGCCATAGGAAAATTGTCAGAAGTGCATTGTGACCTAAATAAATTTTGTTGGGAGACAGTATTGATTGTTTACGATTTGTTTGAAATTCATGGCTAAAGACATGGATCATAAACAAGACAAAATTATGGATTAGAAGACTGCAGCCATATAGGACACACATGCAATCGGCCAGATATTGGGTTGAATAAAATTTAGAAAATAATTTAGAGTGGGCACTTATTGTATCAATGACGAGAAAAATAGGATATGGAAAAGTGACAGATTGATGAAAACAGGGAATAAAATGTCACGGGGTCAAACTTAGGATCCAATTGACACGAAGTCTTCGTAAACGTCCCAGGTTTAAAGTTTTTACCAAGAGTTTGGTCATTTCAATCAATCTATACTTGAAGGACGAGTTTTCTTGCCAAATTTAAAATACGCGTTTTCCAGCGTTAACCCTTTCCTTACCAACTATAGGATAATCGTCACATTCGGTACCATACAGTCAGCATTTTTCTCAATCTGATTTCTTTTGTTTATCACAATATTTCAAGCCATTTATTAATTCTAGTCATGAGAACTTGACGCTGTGTTGTACAGCTTATTTTTCTGAACAAAATATTGTCTAGGATGTAGATACTTATTCCTCATTGAATTTGAGTTTTTAAAAATCATGTTTTATGTTGTATGGGTTTGACACTTTGGTGAAAATCCGAAAATGGTCGGTAATGATCGTTCGCACCATGTATGAAGCAGGAAAAAGCTCTTGAGTTGTGACTGAGAATAGAAAATACAAGCTGCATATAATTGGAGTAAGCGAAACCCACTGGATACAATCCGTACAGAAACATCTCAAGTCTGGGGACAAATAAACAAGCTGATATGCAGAGAAGTGATAAGACATGGGACGAGATAAAAAAGTTCAGGATAGAGAAGGATGGAAACTGTTTGTCTGTGGCCTACACCCTGATCAAGGGTGTAAAAGGCAATGATGATGATGATGATGATGATGATGATGATGATGATGATGATGATGATGATGATGATGATGATGATGATTTGAGGGTCATCTTAACGTTGATTTTGACATTTTCATCAAATGAAATAATTCCACGAAATTAGACACTGACTACTTGGTCCAAAATTATGACACACCTTCTCAAATCGGCTATTTTTGGGATGAGGAAAGAGCTGCAAATTGAATTTATAGACAGGAACAGATAAATTGGGGTTTTAAAATTGAGCTTTTATATAGCGCAATATGAACCAAATATGATCAAAGCGTTTTACAAAGGTTCCCTGACCAACAACAACACGTAAGATTTAGATCAAGACATGACATGGCGTTTGTTAGGCATTATTACATTTTTTCCGACAAAGACAACGCTATTAACGGCCAGGTACTCTTTTTAAGTGGTCAGGGACAACTGCACATCTACAATCAACCTGGTATTCAAAGTGTTT
>NC_088367.1:40689047-40694047 GCF_034508935.2 Berghia stephanieae | reverse complement strand
CTACTACTACTACTACTACTACTACTACTACTACTAGGATTGTATCATTCTATTACACATGACACACCCACACACTCACACATATACACACAGACATACACACACAATGATACTAACGTATAATACTAGTGATAACCATATACCATTATATTACACACACACACACAATCACACATATATACACAAATACTTACCAATGCAGTGATGCTAGCCATTTTATTTGTAATGACAATAGTACCATTCTATCACATGCACACATACATACACACACACACACACACACACACACACACATGCACACACGTATAAACTGTTCGCGCAATGACCTACTTTTATTTCCGGGTGGCAAAGGACCCTGATTGGTTAATCAACAATGATGAAAAGGAAGCTCTGGTCCGATTTAAAAAAAGGGAAAAAATACCATATAACTGCCTAATCCAGAAAAGTGAGTGGAGCAGGCACTTATGTTGGTAACAACAAGATATGAAGTGAGTAGAAAAGTGCCAAAAGACAATAGAGAATAAAAAAAATTTTCGCGGCGGTGGTGGGGTTTGAACCTGCGACCTTACATGTTTGTGTTGAGAATATTGGCTATAAAGCTTAACTGCTGGTCAAAAATAACTTCGCGATGGTTGTGCGCGAGCGAGCCTGCGATCTCCAAGAAGTGGGTGAGAGAGGGCTCAAGAAATATGACTTGGGTTTGAAACGAATATTTTTGTATTCGTGGATAGCTCACACGGTAGAGCCACACTCTCACCTGCTAGGCGGAGTTGTCGTACCAATAAGGCGAAATTTTTTTTTTATTCTCTATTGTCTTCTGGCACTTTTCTACTCACTTCATATCTTGTTGTAACTGCCTAATCATCATGTGCACTAGAAAACAAGGTCGAAATGGAGTTAGAATGTTCAGGATCCCATCAATTAGGAAGACAAAGGACTCCAAAATAATGGCTTGGGGCGATCAAATGAGAGGGGTTTGACGATGGCTCAAATCAAGGAAGCAGCAGTGAACATTTTATTAAAGGTAGAGAGCTGCGCCGGGGTTACCAATACTTAGCTTCTTTATTCTGTACAATCATTCGTTTGGACAGGAAAATAAAAAAAACGCTTACCGTCAAAAGCAGTTTAAATTTGAAGATGCATTTGTTTTCTATCAAAAAACATTCGGTACAAGACAATCCTTAATGAATTTCAAAAGTTGTGTTTGAAATTATATCGTAATTTTTTTCATAATTCATTCCTCGCGAAATCGTGGAGGCTTACGTCTGTTAACAAGGTGCCGTGGCAAAAAAAACAAAAAAAAACCAAAAACAAAACAAAGGTTTTTTAAAAAGTTTATTGAGAAAAAGATACGGAAAAAAATATCCCTAGATATGTATGCAATTTGGTGCATAAGTGCAGTACAAATTGGTGCGCCAAATTAGTTCGTAGCGGATGCGAGACTCTCTCTCTCTCTCTCTCTCTCTCTCTCTCTCTCTCTCTCTCTCTCTCTCTCTCTGTGTGTGTGTGTGTGAGTGTCTCTCTCTCTCTCTCTCTTTTTTTTTTTTTTTGGGAGTGCCTACGTACACGGTGACGGGGCATCTAGCCTCAGGATCTACGTACACGTTAAACTGGTTTACCGTTGCAACACGACGAGCAATAAGGTCACCAAGCGACACGTCTCCCTTTCGTCTTCATGCACCCCCCCCCCTCCACTCTCACGGTGGTGGTGGTGGCGGCGGGAAAAAAGGCCCTTTTCCTATTATTCAATCAACTTGACTGCTGTTGTACACCCTAGTCCTCTCTAATAGTACAAGAAATAATATTTACTTTTTTCTGCCCCAACGAAAATATCTACCCCCCACCGGTCTAATTATTTGTAGCAGACGACAAATTTCTCAAAATGGTCACGTGACACTGTAGAAACAACACAGGAAGTCCATGAAAGCTTATTTACGGCAGTTCATTTAAAACCGTGTAAACAACAAAATTTCGTTATCATTCGACTCAACGGGTCAGATTGGCCGGTATTTATTTTAACGAACAAAAGTCCTGAAATATCAAAATGTTTCTTAGAAAGTTGAAAGATGCTAGTTTTTGAAACAGAGGTAGGTTTTTAGAAAAAAATATATTTTACGTGATGCGTGCTCAGGGCGAATTGGACATTCAGCGGAGGTTGGTAAGCCAAAGGCGAGGCTCTCTACGACTTGATGGATGAATTAAAATCGTAAATATTATATACACGATATGAATTTTAATTATTGTGAACAAAGCCAAGTTTACTTCGCTCCAACATCATTATCATAGCCATAGCATCAGTCGTAAGAAGAGTCGGAGTATAGAATAGTTGGGGTTGGTTTTATCCTTTCCCTTGCCGGAGTCATTGGCTGAGAGGGAAACAGTCAAATGAATAATGTGTGTGTGTGTGTGTGTGTGTGTGTGTGTATATAATATGGGGGGGGGGGGGCGAAGTGGCCGAGTGGTTAAGGCATTGCACTGTGATCCGGATGACCCAGGTTCGAGCCCCGCTTCAGGCACTTTCGTTTTTTTTCCTTGAGCAAGATTATTAACCCCCAATTTGCTCACTTGGACAACATGGGTGATTCCTATTGACATCAGACATCTTGTTTGATGAGTTATCTATATTCCTTCGTGGAATGCCTAGGCGACGATATCTTATGATATCGCGGCGCAAAAGGCATAACGTAACTTAATATAATATAATAAAAAATAATACGCGAACGTTTGAGTGTATTCCTCTTAGGGGGGACCTGTGCTTGTGTCAGGATGAGACTTTTGGGTGTTATCAGACTAAGTACACTGATAGCATTCTCTTGGAATCTACATTTGTTCCTCTTTGTCTTACTTTTCTTGTGTGCTTTTAATTATAAATCTGGAAACTTTTACAATCCCATTTTATTCCTTTTTACTGGTGCTGAAATGTGAATGTGTCGCAAGTGCAGTAAAACCCTTAAATCAAACATAAACATTTGAGTGTATTCCGTATCTGGATGGAACTGTTAGGCGATCTCAAAACTAAGCACATTAATAATTTTGATCTACTTCTGCTCCGTATTTGATCCAAGCCCATTTTTCTCACTACGTATTTCGCAACAGCTTTTAATTGTGCTGAAAATGACCTAATAGTGTCGCAAGCACCGAAAGTATTCCATCAGAACCATTAGGTCTATAGAGCCAGATTTCATCCCAGTTTCTATGGTGTGAAAATAATAACTTGTTACCCTTTGAATAGAACGCTTTTCTATCGCCAAAATACTGCTGGGTGTACAAAAAAAAAAAAAAAAAGAAAGGGGAGGGGGTGGTGTCTTAACTTCATCTAGGATATATCTCTTTGATTGTGAAATGGGTGCTCTACGAACTGAGTTAACGGGACTGCCATGAGTCGCAAAACCATTTAAACGTTTATGTCCGAACACACTGACTGAGCAAATGTGAGTAAAGAGGCTTTTCCAAGGACTCGACTGAGTCTCCCATAGTAGAACTTGAACCTATTAAAGAAGTTTCTTATTTCTTTTTTTTTAAAGTTATTCATATTCTAGTTCAAGAAAATTCATTGTAATGAATATAGCCATATGTTAAAAACCTCTATATCGTATTATCAATCCTGCATGGAGTAATATAAATAAATGTAGAAATCAAAATAATAATATTTAATAACAGTAATAATAATCATAGAAGTGAGATGAAAAGGGAGGGGGGGATTACCTTAGCAGCTAGTACCACTTCCCCACAGCTAGGAGGCTTAAACCATTTTACATCCGTCACCCATCCATTGTGGGCCTGATTATAAGTAGTCAGTCCCCTGTAAGCCTGAAAAAAATTGTGGCAATGGTGGTAATATATTATTAATTGAAACTAGAGGATAAAAACTGTTGTTATCACACTTAGTTAACATCAGTGAATTAAATTTGCTGTGAAATGTGGAGTACTCATCTGAAAGGTTATTAGAATTATTCAGAGAGACACAATTCCATAACTCAACATCAGCCGTGGGGCTAAAAATTATATAGTTGGGGGATTGAGTAAAATATCGAATAAAAAAAGTAGTCATTCAATGGAGCCGAAGTTTAACCTGGTTTGAAAAGCGCGAAACGGACCATAGCAATTGCTACCCTTTAGATAGGACGCTAGTCTATGTCAAAGTACTTTCCGCTAGATCTAACAGACTAAGCTACCCAATCACTGCTGGATTGACAAGGGAGTGGGATTAGAAAAAAAAATCACTCGGGATCAAGCTCAGTCCCTTGGAATGGGGTGGGGCTTTTAAAACAGTCTTATGGGCATGCTGTTTTGTTACTGTATTATATCAGTTTAGAATTGGACTCGGGACCACATTGATTTCATAGTCATTGCCTGCCCTGGTGTTTTTAATTTAAATTATTATTTATAATCTTTGGTGAATTCGGAGGAATTCATCACCTTAAAGGCAAAATAGTTGAAAATTGAATGTAACCACACAGACTCATTGATCCACTACTTAGACTGACTTAGACTAAACTTACTAAGACTCGAAGACTAAGACTATGATGATCACGACTCGTGAAGCAGGTCATATCATATTAATATTCCCGTGTCAGGTTTGACATATCTGTCTTCTGTGATTTTTTGAGAATAAATCTTACAATTAGCCGTGGATGGTGTAACATAGTATAGGTATAGCATAGGGAAACGATTAAATAATACAGACTTACCGTGAAATGTGTACCCGTGTAGACAGAAACTTGTGGTCGTGACGAGGTAGTTCGCTACATCAAACGATGAGACTGGCTGTAGTTCCCAAAGATTATGGCACCAGTCGTGTTCACAAATGGCATAGGGGTCTACATCATTAACGGGAAATTTAAAAAAAAAAAAAAAATTATGTCTAGAACCAGAAAAATACGGAAGATTATCGACAGAAACTAATATTTTACTATTCTTCGCCATTATAATATATATATATATATATATATATATATATAATATATATATATATATATATATATATATATATATATATA
>NC_088367.1:40681634-40688947 GCF_034508935.2 Berghia stephanieae | reverse complement strand
TACTACAACCTATTACTACTACACTATACTACTACTACTACTACTACTACTACTACTACTACTACTACTACTACTACTACTACTACTACTACTACTTACTACTACTACTACTACTACTACTACTACTACTACTACTACTCTATATACTACTACTACTACTACTCCTACTACTACTACTACTACTACTACTATACTACTACTAACTACTACTAACTAAACTATAACTATACTACAACTACTACTTCTACTACTAATTACTACTACAACTCGTAAATTATACTATAACTGCGGTAAATGCTGATAAACGTATTATACTACATTTATTTGAAATATACTATATACAACATTATACTGCCACTAAACTACTACTACTACTACAATACTACTACTCTGTTACTACTACTAACTATACTATAAACAACTATACTACTACTATTTACTATACTACTACTACTACTAACACTACTACTACTACATACTACTACTACTACTATAACTACTACTACTACTACTACATACTACTACTACTACTACTACTACTACTACTACTACTACTACTAATACTACTATACTACCTATACTACTACTACTACTATACTACTACTATACTACTACTACTACTACTACTACTACTACTACTACTACTACTACTACTACTACTACTACTACTACTATACTACTATACTACTACTACTACTACTACTACTACTACTACCTACACTACTACTACTACTACTCACTCACTACTACTATACTACTACTACTACTACTCTACTACTACTACACTACTACTACTACACTACTACTATACTACTACTAACTATACTACTATACTATACTATACTAACTACTACTCTTACTCTACTACTTACTACTACACTATACTACTACTACTACATTATCTACTGAATATACTATTACACTACTACATACATATTTACTATACTACAACTACTACTTTACACTTATATCTACTACAACTACTACTACTACTACTACTACTACTACTACATACTACTACTACTACTACTACACTACTACTACTACTACTATACTACTACTACTAAACTACACTACTACTACTACTACTACTAACTACTACTACTACTACTACTACTACTACTACTACTACTACTACTACTACTCACTACTATACATACTCACTACTACTATACTACTACTAACTACTTAACTACACTACTACTACTACTACTACTACTACTACTACTATACTAACTACTAACTACTACACTTACTACTACTACAACTACTACTACTACTACTAATACTACTATACATCTACTATACTACTACTACTATACTACTACTACTACTACTACTATATATACTACTACTATACATACTACTATACTAATCTACTACATATATATAAACTACGACTATACCTTTTCTACTTACTGTAATTAATATTACTACTCTCTATATATTACATACTACAATCCTTTAAACTGTTAACTACTATTTATTTATAATACTATACTACTAACTACTACTACATACACTCATACTACTACTATACTACTAACTAACTACTATATACTACTACTAACACTACTACTACTACTATACTACTATACTACTACACTACTACTACTACACTACTACTACACTACTACTAAACTACTACACTATACTACTCTATACTTACTAATACTACTAACTACTACTACTACTACTACTACTAACTACTACTACTACTACTATACAATACTACTACACTAACACTACAATACTCCTACACTACTACTACACTACACTACTATACTAATACACACTAATCTTAAATTTGATATTAAACTGCGACTATACCGTTTACATTTATTTGAATATGACTATTTAACAGTCTGCTAGCCGATAAAATATATTTACATATACAACGCTAGTTATAAACTGGTAAAACACGTTTTTATTTTGATAGAACAAAACTACTAACTACTACTACACTACTTACTACTACTACTACTAATATAATACTACTACTAACTAACTACTACTACTATATACTACACTACATATAATACTACTATATATACATAATACTACTACTACAACTAATTACTATAACTTATACTAAACAACTTACTACTACTACTATACATAATACACTACTATACTACTATACTACTTACTACAAATAACTCTAACTATACTACTACTACTACTACTACTTTACACTATATACACTACTACTACTACTACTACCTACTACACTACTACACTACCTATACTACTACTATATACTACTTACTACTTACTATTACACACTACTATACTACTCAACTACTACTACACTACTACTACTACTTACTACTACTACTACTACTATCTACTACATACTATATCTTACTACTACACTAACTACTACTACACTAACTACCTACTACTACTACTACTACTGCTACGGCTACTACTACTACTTCTACTACTACTACTACTACTACTACTACTACTACTATTTCTACTACTACTACTACTACTACTACTACTACTACTACTACTACTACTACTACTACTACTACTACTACTACTACTACTACTACTACTACTACTACTACTATTACTATTACTACTACTATTACTACTATTACCACTACTGAATTCGTTAGGATTTGATATTTTAACTGCGGGAAGGGCTGATAACGTTTTTACATGTTATTGTGAGATTTGGACGTATTTAAACAGTTGGCTGGCCGATAAAATATTTACATTATACGAGCGCGTGGCTTAAAACTGGTTAAAACACAGTTTTTATTTTGACAGAACAAAACTACTACTACATACTACTACTACTACTACTACTACTACTACTACTACTACTACTACTACTACTACTACTACTACTATACTACTACTACATACTACTACTACTACTACTACTACACTACTACTACTACTACTACTATACTACTACTACTACTACTACTACTACTACTACTACTACTACTACACTACTACTACTACTACTACCTATACTACTACCACTACTACTACTACTACTACTACTACTACTACTACTACTACTACTACTACTACTACTACTACTACTACTACTACTACTACTACTACTACTACTACTACTACTACTCCACTACGACTACTACTCCACTACTACTACTACTACTACTACTACTACTACTACTACTACTACTACTACTACTACTACTACTACTACTACCACCACTACTACTACTACTCCACCACCACTACTACTAATACTACTACTACTACTACTACTACTACTACTACTACTACTACTACTACTATTACTACTACTACTACTACTCCACTACTACTACTACTTTTACTACTACTATTACTACTACTACTACTACTACTACTACTACTACTACTACTTTTACTACTACTACTACGACTACTACTACTACTTCTACTACTACCTCTAATTGATTACACTATATTGTGATACTGGGGCGTGCCTGAAGTATATTGAGGAAAAACACGATTTTTATTTTACCCAGTGAATTCAAAATGATCACCGCTCAAGCTTTCTACATTGTTCTACATTCTCATTCAACCCTAACAACGACTATACACGTAGTGTACCCGTGCTACTTTTACCCATGCCTATTTATTACCTTTTTCTGAGACAAATTACAGGTATAGTATCAAAGTTAATGTTTTTAGTTTTTACATGTTACTGTTAGTTGGATAAAACAATCTATGAACTACCTATGTACATGTTCATTCTTAATACATTTTTTTCAATTTTGAAAATTAGCAAATATCTCTAGGATTCAATGAGTTAATTTAGAATTTTGGACGGTCTGGGGGATATCGTAGTTCATCGAGTCCCGAGTTATGAGTTGAGGTTAAAGATGTATTCAAACCATTGGCTGGGCCGATAATATTAATTACATTATACTATGGCGTGCCTGGTTATACTGGGGGAAAACACGGTTTTTATTTTGATACGACAAATAATACTAATTTATTTTCCTACATTTTACTGACATGTTAAAACAAAGTATGTCTGGATAAACAGTGTTATGCATATATTATGGATGTTTTTCGTTGTGCTTATTAGACCAATGAATGAATCACGTGATGAATCTACGTCATATTGCCATGCTTTTAAAAACGGGGCTTCTCATTCGATGTGATATCTTAGGCTTTTATCGAGTTACAACTAACTGTTGTTTGCATTATTGTTGTGCTAGTGAGCATTGTGAACATCTATTAAAATGAATCCCAAGTCTATCCTCAGTAAGTGTTAACAATATTGCTTTTTTAAATACACAAACTTATAATCGTATGTTTATTTAATCATTAAAATCCCGTACTCTGGAAAGACACGTATTCACAAATTTGACCAGAAAATTTCTTAAAAAGTCATTCGATTTAAATTACACTGATCATGGCAAAAATCTCAAACCTGGAACGTCTTGAAGTCTTCAGCAAAGTCCCAGGTTTGAGATCTTTAGTCAAGATGAGAATTATTTAATTCCATCAATATTTGAAGGACGAGATTTCTGATCAAATTTTAATGAGGCTTTTTTTCCAGAGTAGATTTTATCTATTTCTACGTAACACGAACAATAATGAATTATTCTTACCATTGCCATTTCCTTCATTTGCGCGTTACTCAAAGGTTCACAATATAATATAAACATTTTGTTTTCATTGACTTAAAAGCTAATGGTCCGTACATATTCCAAGATCTTTTTGTGCAGAAAATAATTTTCTAGTTTAATCTCTACGACTACGATTCACTGAATCGGCTCCATATGAAAGGGTTCGTGTTACACAACTATAACTACTACTACTACTACTACTACTACTACTACTACTACTACTACTACTACTACTACTACTACTACTACTACTACTACTACTACTACTACTACTACTACTATTACTACTACTACTACTACTACTACTACTACTACTACTACTACTACTACTACTACTACTACTAACTTATTATTATTATTATTATTATTATTATTATTATTACAACTACTACCATTAATACTAGTACTACAATTACTACTACTACTACTACTACTACTACTACTACTACTACTACTACTACTACTACTACTACTACTACTACTACTACTACTACTACTACTACTACTACTACTACTACTACTACTACTACTACAAATACGACTACCACGACTATTACTACTATTACTACTATTACCACTACTAATACTACTACTCCTACTACTTACTACTACTACTACTACTACTACTACTACTACTACTACTACTACTACTACTACTACTATTACTACAAATACGACTACCACGACTATTACTACTATTACTACTACTACCACTACTAATACTACTACTACTACTACTACTACTACTACTACTACTACTACTACTACTACTACTACTACTACTACTACATAATGATAATAATGATGATGATGATGATGATGATGATGATGATGATGATGATGATGATGATGATGATGATGATGATGATGATGATGATGATGATGATGATGATGATGATGATGATGATGACAAGAATTGTTTCGTTACAAAGAAGTCTCTTCATATGTTGAAAAGCTGTTTGTTCTTTAGCTGTCTATTTCCATTTAACTGATAGAGTGAGTGGCTCTAAGACAGTTGAACTATTTGGTATAAATTTCGAATAAAGTTGTACTTGTCCTAAGAACGATTTTAGGCTCGATACATTATAGAGTGGCGGCATTTTAGTGATTGCATCAACTTTTGTACCTTTTGCAATGCCGTATTTTGATATTAGATGGCCCAAATAATCACACTGCGACTTTGTGATAAAACGTTTTTGGAGATTACAGCGAAGTCCCTTATCATGAAGTCGCTGTAATAATCTTCGCAGATTGTGTAAATGATGTGTGGTATCCTTGCCACTCACAAGGATATCGTCGATATAGTCTGCAACACATGGAAGATCCTTAGTCAGTTGATCCATTATTAGTTGAAAATATCCCGGAGCTGAACTGATGCCAAAAGATAGTCTCATTTGAATAAGAACACTTCTATGTGTGCTGAGTTAGAGGTGTACTTGCGATTTTAGTGACAACGGGATTTGTGTGTAAGCCTCGGTTAGATCGATTTTGAAAAAATCCATAGCCTCCTCCCAATTTGCGCATGAGATCCTCGGGTAACTGTATTCGATATCTGTGACTCACAGTGTGAGTTTTCAATTGAGAATTAACTGTAACAGAGTAGTCTCCGCTTACCCGAATTTTCGCTCTCTCACCACTGGTTGTCTTCTTTTTTATTGGCACAATCGGTGTTCCAAATTCGTTGAAAGATGTAGGTTTCCAAATACCCTTTCCAATACCGGCATCCGAGCTTCTGTTGAGGTCGTCCTGAATCTCATATGGGACGAAATGAGGCTTGTGAAACACAGACGTCACATCGGCTTTGATTTTAATGTCAAGTTCAAAATCTTTCAATTTACCGAGTTCTGGCTTATTGCCAACAGATTTTTTAAAAATAGTTGATCGACCAAAACATTGGGCATTTGTATGGCAGAACGTCCTTATCAGTTTTACGGCATAGTGGTGATAGCAAAGTTTATTTCGCGTCGCCCCTCGTTCTCAGACAGAGGCAAGAAAACAGTTCCCATGACGGGGAGTTCCAGGTTGGATGCACATTGATAATTAATGTTGACATTAGAGAGTGTTGGTTTGCCAATCCTTCCCATATCCCAGGAGAAATGAAATTGTCGCCTTTCCATGTATCTATGTCGAAAACCATTTCACGGTTGGATAAGTAGTTAACATATTTTTTATTGTCATATTCCGTTGTCGGCTCTCTGTCTTTCATTCGAACGTTTGATAGGCTGTTTGTTTCGACTGCCTTGCTGAATTATCGGAGTCTGTTTTCCTTGAAGCTTAATTTTATGGACCTCAGGTTGAACAGATAATGCAGTCTCGCTAGCCACTCTTGAGGCAACCTCGATGTTTTTGTTAAACGAAAGCTAGTCCTCCTTGCGCTTGAATAGCTTCAAGAACAGCTGTGTTATTGACTGCGCACATGAAACAGGTACGCATGGCTTCATCCAGGAGATTTTCAATGGATCGGAACTCGCACGAGACAGCGCTCATGCAAATTCTAGCTGACAATTCCTGAATAGTTTCATCTGGTTTCATCTGGAGGCCTGTCCAATATTTATTACGTTCTCTGACAACAATTAGTAGAGGGAGGTACTGCTCCCTCATATAGTTATTTTCAATTTCTTCAGGACTGAGAGAGTTATCGCCTTAGCTGGTGTTTCTTGACTCGCCATGTTATCAGTATTTTGTAAACAACTGGCAAAT
>NC_088367.1:40670393-40681534 GCF_034508935.2 Berghia stephanieae | reverse complement strand
CTTTTTGAAAAAAAATTGACCTTCAACAAAAACTTGGCAATATCTCGCTAAAACCTTTTCACCATCCGACTGTTTTAGGTCATTCACTGTAACAATTTATACAGAGCATTTTCGAAGCACAACGCCACAACCCACATTCTCTTTTTCGTCTGTAGTGTTTCATTCATCCTGTTTTGTTGATAAAGGGGAAACCCGAAACGCCCATTTTATCTGTTTTCATATATTAAATTGAAGCTACATTCAATTTCACATTGTTACTTATTTCTTCGAGCTTCGAGCAGCAACGTTTACATTTTTTTTCTTACCTTGGTACAACTGTGGTTTTGAACGAACTTAATTTCCCCCGGTACCACGGATATGTTTTGTGGGAGTGTTTGAAACTGTTAGCGGGGACGCTGACTCTTTGTTGACGTTTAGAAAAGGTCAAGGGTTCATAAATATGACCTCCTAGATCTCCGGGCATTGTAATCGTTGCCTTGGCCACCTGGGACTCTATACCTGTAGAACCCAAGAATGCAGGCGTGAATAGATTTGTCAACATTCGATGATTTTATCTACTTCTTCTTCTTCAAGTAACCAAGTTTGTGTCAGATGTGGTACGCCATTCATCTCTCTGATCAGATAACCTCAGAGAACTAATATTACTCTTCTATTTTTTTTTGTCACCCAGCTTTTTAAACAAATTCAAATATGTTTTTCTTTACTCTTTTTACCTTCTATCTTTCCTGTGGGAGCAAGATGTTCAAAAAATTTATGTCGATTTAGGTGCCCTAAAAATGCATTTGTCTTTTTCTTATTGTAACGAATTAAATAACCTTTTAGTTATCTACGTTACGGTAAAACTTAGATGAGAAATAAAAATATAAGTGCCATAAAGATGGGCCAGTCGAATAATTTTCAAAATCGAATCTATCGGATGTGGCTGTATGAAGTAAAAACTAGACATTTTAAGGTTCATGTGATTTGTTGTTGTTGCTTTTGTTTTTTTTTCTTTAGTAATATTGTAGTTATTTTTTGTGATATATTGTATGTGTTGCTGTTCGCGACGATTATGATGAAACTGATGATGATGGTGATGATGATTATGATGATTATGATGATGATGAGATGATGTGATGTGATGATGATGATGATGATGATTATGATGGTGAATGGTGATAACAGAAATAATAACGACATAGTTTATGATTAAATCATCATCATCAATAAATCATCATCATCATTCATCATCATCCCCGGGACAACAGCAGTAGCAACCAAACAAAAACATATATGTAATTCTGTTTGCCATGTGTGAAAACATCAAAATGTGGAGTGTGCGCACAAGTGATTCGTACCTGTGATGTAACCAGACACGATGGTGATACTTGAACCGGGCACATCGGCGGAGGCTGTCACCTTTAGTCGTAGCACCCAATCATCATCCACACGAATCTGTACAAGTAATAAAAATGGCCAAGAATATCAAATTATTGTTTCCCGTTCCCTTTTTCTTCTTTCTTCTCCTTCTCGGGCACCCTCATCTTCTCAAATACAAGCACCAAACATGCAACTCCCCCTCCCCATCCCAGACAAAGCACACTTACACACAAGTACAGATAGATAAAATTGTGTGTGGAGAGAGAGAGGGGAGATAGGGAAACAGAAAAGGGGGATAGAGAGAAAAAGGAAGAAATTTGAGAGAGAGAGAGAAGTGAGAGAGAGAGAGAGAGAGAGAGAAAGAGAAGAGGAGGGGGAGAGAGAGAGAGGATAAAAGAGAGAGAGACGACACGTAAACACACAAACACAATCCGTTTCATATAATTCTAATAGATATGATATGTATGATATGATTTGATATGATATGATATATGGTATGATATGATATGATAAAAATGATATATGATATGATTAATGATATATGATATGATATGATATGATATAATGATATATATATGTTGATATAATATGATATGATATGATATGTTTATGGTATTGTTTGATATGGCAAAAGAAATTTTATGACATAGTGGGGAAATGATTGGAAGAAATCTGATGTGATGTTTATGTGGTGATGGCATTGTGAAAGGATGGGATGAGATGAGTTGTGATGTCAGGGTGATGTGATGAGATGAATTGTAATAGAATGAGTTGTGATGTAATGAGATGAGTTGTGATGTCAGGTGATGTGATGAGATGAGTTGTAATGGAATCAGTTGTGATGTAATGGGATGAGTTGTGAATGTCAGATGATGTGATGAGATGAGTTTGTAATGGAATGAGTTTTGATGTAATGGGATGAGTTATGAGGCGATCGGATGGGACATAATATCATTTCATATAACATTTCTTTTTAGTAATGTTTTTTGTACCTTTTTTGGAAATTTGTCAAATTTTGGTGCCTCTAACGTAATTTTTATGCCATTCAACATCCGTCAATTCTAATTTGAGACGATCGTTATTAAAGTCTGCCTTTTTTTGGATCGTGGGAAAAGAGTTTACATGAACGTGTACATATAGATTGTTATTGTTTTTGTTTTGTTTTTGTTTTTCTTTTATGGTGTTATTGTTTGTTGTCGTTGAAGAAAATAATAAAAATAAAATGTGATGTATCGATAATGATCATAAAATACCCTCGCCATTCTCACTAAAAGCACGTTTTCACATTACCATCATCATCATCGGCGTTGTCGTATCATCACATCTTTCATCATCATTATCAGTTATTCATCGTCGTCGTCGTCTTTTTTTCTCCTTCATCACCATCCTCGGTATTAAATTCTTTTTTTTTTTATCTTTTGGGCTTATGTCGGACAGAAAAAAATTTTTTATAAAACCTCAATATGGCATCATAAAATACGGAAATCGAAAAATAAAGACACAAACCTAATTTTCCACCCACGTGACGTTGAGGCCATCCGGACTGGTTAAATTCTTCAACAACTTGTCTGAAGTCCACAGGGCTACGGTAGACATCTTGCACTAAAATTTAAAAGATTGTGAAGGACATCATTATTGGGGGAAGAAATGCCACCCTCTAAAAGCTAAGTCAATAGAGAGTATGAAGTTGACGTCACGCAGGTTTTTTGTTATTGTTTTTTGTCATCCGCGTTTATAAGAATTACTTACTAAACTGTTTTTTAATCAGACTAAAAAATGTTCAAGGTTTTCACATAGTTTTGTGTGCTGGACCCCTTTACTTCCGGATGGCAAAACTGTGAGCTTCTTAGACAAAGCATATCATCTATAAATTTTCGAAGTGACGTCACTCAGGTCTTTGTTATTGTTTTTTTTTTTTTTGCGTTTATGAGTAATTCTTTGTGTGTTGATCATTTATACTTCTGGATGGCAATGTTGTGAACTTCTTAGCCAAGAGCAGACTATCTATATACATGTAATTAATTGCACATAGCCATTTTGTCTTTAAACTGCGTACACTTAATCACGTGGACGGAAAAGCGGGATTTTCTAAACGCACGTAAAAAAAATTGAGCTTTTATATAGCGAATATCCCCCTAAACGTGTTCAACAAAAAAGCAAAAATTTAACATTTAGGACGGGACAGGGACGCCTGTTAGGCGGTATTACATTTTTTTTTTTTCGGACAGAGACAACGCTGTTAGCGGAGAGGTACTCGAATTACACTGAGTACGGTGAGAGAATGTGAGTAAAGGGCCTTTTTTTTCAAGGACTCAACTATGCGCCGAGCGGGGGCTCGAACCCAGGATCTTCCCATGCCAATACTCTAATATCGTTTGCAAATACAAAGGGAAACCAGCAAAATATTTTTATAAACAGAAGCCTGGTCTACACGAATTATGGAGTCCCCTTTATTCACTTCCAAAGTGTCACAAAACTTTTTGAAACCCTCACGAATGGGGTATTTTAGGTAAACCTTTAACTCTATCTCCGAAATTAAGCACGTGTGACTTAAGCTCTTCTCGGATAATATAGAACTCCTTTGGGGTCAAAACTTTGAGTCATGGAGAGGTCATTATTTTTGCCCAACACAAGCAGCAAAAAGACAAAGGCAGAAAAAAAAGCCTCTTACATCATACATTGGGATAACAAGAAAAAGAAGTGGCAGGACAGTGCCTGAAGACAAAAGAAAAAAATGTTTCGCGGCGGTGATGGGGGCTCGAATCCGCGACCTTAATAATACACAACTCCGCCGGCAAGGAGCTCTCCACCATCACACGCAGAGTTCCCCTCTTCCGGGCCCAGGGGGGGTTTTTGTCGCCAAAAAAAGGGTTTCCCTGTTCGACCCCCCATCGCCCCCGAAAATTTTTTTTTTTTTTGTCTTCGGGCATTTCCACCATTTCTTTTTCTTGTTATTATAAACACAAGTTTTTTTGTCCACTAACTTTTCTAAAATTATTTTTTTGGTATGGCCCTTTGAAACATATTGTACAAGACAAAAGGGCGGGGGTTTAGTGCAGGGTATGTTTTTTTTTTCGACAGAGAGACAAGATGGGGTAGCGATCACTACCTTCAGCACACGGGGGTGGATTGTGTGAGTAAAGAGACTTTTCCAGAAAGGGGATCCAACTCGGGAACTACTACATCTGCTGCTGCTGCTACACTACACGGGTGAGGAGGTGAAGATCCCCGTGTTGTAGTGCTGTTTGGAAACCGTTATGATTCAAAAAAATGGGTTTGATTTTTCAAAGGGAGATATCGATAAAAAAAATTTTTCTCCGACAATGGCAATAATGCTTATACCCTTTATGAAAGGCGCATTTTCTATGATTGTTTTTATAGATAATGCAGAACGCACCACCCCCTTTGTTATTGTTTTTGCCACCCGCGTTTGTGAGTTGTTCTCACTAACTGTATTAAAACCACACAAAAATTTTCATTTTTCACAGAGTTTGGGTTGGTCCGTTAACTTCCGGATCCCAATTTTGTAAAAACTCCTTTGGGCCAAGCGCATTCTATTTTTTTTTTTATCAAAATTAACAGATAAAATTTTATTGCCCCAAAAAACCTTTAAATACAATACTTATCTATTGAACCAAAAAAAGCAACTTTAAACCCCCACACTCCACACTCCCCACCCCATAATCATCATCATCATCACATCATATTATTATTTTATTAAATAAAATTTTTTTATTTTTATATGAAGGAAAAGAAAGAGGATTTGGAGGAGGTTGAAGACCCTCGTGTTGAGTGCGTTTGGGGGAAACCTTTAATTGATATCAAAAAAAAGGGGTTTTTAGTTTTCAAGGGAGATAATCGAGAAAAAAAAATTTTCCCCGACAAGGGCAATAATGCTTATTCCCTTTATGAGAGCGCTTTTTCTATGATTGTGTTTATAGATGTATCAGATACGTCACTCAGCCTTTTTATTGTTTTTCCCATCCGCGTTTGTGAGTTGTTCCCTAAACTGTATTAACCACACTATAAAATTCGGTTACACAGAGTTTTGTTTTTTGGTCCGTTATATTTTCCGGGTGCAAGTTGTGAACTCCTTGGCCAAGCGCATTCTACTTTTAAACTAAATTATACAGATAAAATATTTTTTGTCCAAAAATAATAGCAATCATTATCATTGGAACATCAAAAAAAATTTTAAAACAGCCCCCGCACCCACACTACCACCACCAAATCTCATCATCATATAAAACACATCATTTTTATTTTTTTATTATTATTTTATTATTATTATTATTATTATTATTATTATTATTATTATTATTATTATATATAGTAGTAAGTAGTAGTAGTATAGTAGTATAGTAGTAGTAGTGTAGTAGTGTAGTATAGTAGTAGTATAGTATGTATAATATAGTAGTATAGTATTGAAAGTAGTAGTAGATTTTAGAAAGAGTATAGTGTAGTAGTATTTGTAGTATGGGAGGGGTAGTGTGGTATAGTAAGAGTAGAGTAGAAGGGTAGTGTAGTAGTAGAGTAATTTAAATAAAAAACACAGTAGAAGTAGTATATAGTAGTAGTATAGAGTATAGTATATAGTAGTGGGTAGTATAGAAAGTAGTATTTAAGTAGTATAAAGTAGAAGTATAGTAGAAAGTAGTAGTTATTAGTAGCAAAGCATAAAATAGTATAGTATAGTATAGAAAGTAGTATGTAAGTAGTAGTGTAGTAAGTAGTAGTATAGTATATAGAGTAGAAAGTGCTTTCATAAGGATATAAGCTTTATTGCCATTGTGGGGGAAAATTTATTTACTCGATTATCTCCTTGAAAACTAAAAACCCATTTTTATTGAAAACAAAAAAACGGTTATCCAAACGCATTTAAAAAACACAGGATTTTTCAACCTCCTCCACCCCCAACTCCCCTTTTCCCTCATCATAATCATCTCATAAACCCTCAATCCCTCACTTTACCACAACATTATTATTATTTTTAAAATTTTTTTTTAATTTTTATTAAATTATTATTATTATTTTTATTTTTTTAAATTATTAGTGAAGTATAGAAGTTAATAGAAAGTATATTATAGTATAAAAAAAGTATAAAATAAAAATATTAATTAATAATAATAAAAATTTATAATAATAATAATAAAAAAATAATAAAAAATTTAAAAATAATAAAAAATAAAATAATAATAATGAAATAAATAATATAGTATAAAAAAAATAATAATAATTAATAAAATAAAAAATAATAATATAATAATAAAATGAAAAAAAAATATAATAATTAATAAAATTTAAAAAAATAAAAATAAAATAAAATAATAATAATTATAATAAAAATAAATAAAAAAAAAAATTAATAAATTAATTTTTAATATTTTAAAAAAATTTAATAATTTTAAAATTTTTAATAAAAATTATTATTTTTAATTTTATAAAATATTTAATTTTATTATTATTAATTTTTTTAAAATTTTTTTTTTTTATATTATTAATTATTCTATTATTTTTATTATTTTTTTTTATTTATTTTATTTTTTTAATTATTTTTAAATTTTGTTTTTTTTTATTTTTTTTATTTTTTTTTATTTTATTTTAATTTAATTTTTTTAATTATTATTATTTCTTATTATTTTTTTATTATATTTATTTTTATTATTATTTTTATTTTATTTTTAATTATTATTATCATTATTTTATTTTTTTATTTATTATTATCATTATTTTATTATTTTTTTTAATTTTTTTATTATTATTTTATTATTTTTAAAATTTTTTAATTTTTAATCATTATTATTATTAATATTTTTTTATTATCTTCTTTAAACCATATTTCATTGTTTTTAACATTATAAATCGTCATCATCATCATCTCTGTTGTCATGACGGCGGCGACAACGACGACGATGACGACGATTTTTATGACAGATGATGATGATATTGATATGATGATGACGTGATGATGATGTGACGATGATGATGATTTGAGATATGTTGATGATGATGTTGATGAGATGATGTAAAATGATGATGATGATGATGATGATGATAGTTCGTGACGCTGATTGATGGTAGTGGGGATGAATCGTAGTGGGTTAATAGTAGTGGTGGTTTTGTATGGGCTATTGCTTTTTGGGTGTTTTAGCATTTAAAAAAAGATAAATTTAACATCTTTTGGGGGGACGATATTAATCCAAGGGCCCCAAATCAAGTGTTTTACACGATCAAAAAAAATGCCCGCTTTTTATATTGCTTTCCCACGGCCCCGCACTTGTTAAAGGAGAAAGCGTACATGCCTTTGTCAAAAGTGATTAATTTACTTGTTTATCTCCCTTAATCAAAAATTGTTCATTGTTTCATTATAAAAACATCATGACATCAGATCATTGTAAAGCCCTGTCCCCCTCCCCCTCCTCCCATCATCTCTCATCATCATCGTCATCATCATCACATCTCAAACATCATCATCATCACACATCATCATCATCAAAACACATCTCATCCATCATCATCAAATCTTTGTTAAAGTAAAGGCTTCCCGGGGTATAAAATGTCAACAATATGTTAATTGTTAAAAAGGAATAATAAAGACAGTAAAATGCCCAGAAAAGGGTGGAAATATTACATAATCGAGATAGAGGGTTTTTTCTAACGGATCAAATATTATATATTTACTTTTAAACACTTTAGACTGCCCATGTCAACCACGACCACGAAAAAAAAGTTATTTTGGATAGAGGGGGGAGAAGTCACTATTTATCCTATCATGAATCCATTAATTTCAATATTAAAAAACACACTGATCAATTTTTACACTTACCAGGTTTTTGGGGCGTTTTCCCAACAAAAAACAAACAACACCCAAAGTGGACACTAAATTTTTTTTCAAGAAATAAATATCAAGCCGGAATGTTTTTAACACGATACCAACCAATTCCCAAAGGGGCCGTTTTTCCCTGCGGTTGAGTCAGTGGAGATCGGAAATTTCCCAAACGCGATGACAGAATAAACCCCATTTAAAAAAATTTTTTTTCCCCCCCCCATAATATATGGAAAATTTTTTTCTATAATGATTTTTGTAATGTATATATTAAAATAATTGTCACTGGGGTTTTTTATTTAAATTAGAAAATGAAAATTTGTTTGGATTTTTGGGTTTTTCATTCTTACGAAACGTTTTTTCTATCATATGAAACAGAAACGAAAATACGATATTAGTAAGTTATTTTTTTCAATGTTTCTAGTAAAATTTTCTATATCGAATAGTGAGTTTCGTATCGGTAAAAATTATTTTTTTTTTTGGAAAAAAAAAAACAATGAATCTATGTTTAAAATGTTACCCCCTTGGAAAAAAAACCCCGTCTCTCTTAGAAATTATTGCACCACTTGCTCATTCTTGAAATTTATGAAGAAGCTTGACCCCAAACTGTTTTTTTGACATTCACGATTTTTTTAAGTTTTTCTCTATCCTGTTATAAAAACCCGGTTTTTAAATCAAAAGACCAATTGCAATCGAGATACAGTCAGTTTTTGGGTGTGAGGTTTTTTTAGACTGCAATTGAGGTGACATAAAAATTAAACTTCAGACAAAATTTCCATTTTCCCTTTCCCCCGTGATTACCAAAAAGGGAGGTGGTTTTGTAGTGTGTTAATGTTCGTGAGCTAAAATAAGAATTGATACCAACTTTTACAAAGTCAAGCATGTTTTAGGTATTTCGGTATTGAATTGAAGCGACGGGGGAAACATTCAAAGAGGATAGCGATATTTTGGGATTTGATATCATCGGGTTTAATGTGGTTGTAGGGGGGGGTTGTTTGGTGGTGGGGTTTTGGTGACGATAATGTTTTGTGATGGTTTTGGGGGTAAAGATATGAATGATGAGGTTTGGGTTTTGAGATGGTGATGTTTGGTGGTGGGGGAGATATGATGATATGGTGGGGTGGGGATGACTAGATGATTTTGGGGGTGGGTTTATGATGACGAAGGGGGTCGTGGGGGAATATATGGGGGTTTTATTGGTGAGACGACCAAGGGGGGAATTGTGCTGCTGGTTTATGTCATGAAAAGATGGATGATTTTGTTGGGTGGTGTGAAGTGGTGTGATGATGTTCTTGGCGTTTGTGGGGTGATTTTGGGTGGGGTGGGGGGTGGTTACGGCGATGAAAATTGATACATGATGTTGTTGTTGGGGGTGGTGGTGATGGTGACGGCAATGATAATGATGATGGAACAAAGAAGGATACAAAATGTGATAGCGATAATCTAGTGATAGTAATTTTTTTTTCCATTGTGGCGAGTGGTGTTGGTGGGTAATGATGATGATGATGATGTTAATGGTGATGAGGGTGGTGGTGTAGTATGGTGGGGGTTTGGTGACAATGACAATATGATTAATGGATGACAATAATAGTAGAAATTATGTTTATTATAATGGTTGTAATGAGTATAATATTGAAAACCATTTGATGTTTGATGATGATGATGATGATGATGATGATGAATAACTAAACCACCGATAAAATCTTATTATTACCACTCATGATAATGAAAAAATATACTACAATGAACTATTTGTCGCTATTCTAAAAAACGATAGAATTCACAAGTTGAAAAAATGGTTAGCTCAAGAAAAAATATTCGAAAAAATTAATCATCTCAATTCCTTACCTTTTCTTATTAAAACGAATTTCAAGAAATTTCACACAGATTAAATTCAAGAAGCCAATTCAACTTTTTCGGTATTCCTGAATCAGAATAACCAAAACGAAGTTCAGAATCCTATTTTATGTACAACAACCCCTGTGGCTTTCTTAGGTCAATACGCGATCGGTAATTTCCTCTCTTCATAGCGTCAGTGAGTTTTCGTCATAAAACTTTCCAGTTGACGAATTGTAAAAAACCAGTGACACAAGCAATATCTTCGTTTTTCCAATTTTTTTTTTGAAAAAAAAAAAAAAAAAAAAAAAAAAAGCAATTGATTTGCGTCATCTTAAAATGGGAATTTTCTTAAATTTTTGAGTCATGGGTTTTTTACTGATTTCTGTCATTTCTCATTGTAATAATAATAAAAATAATATATATCAATCATAATATTAAATCTATCTAGATCTATCTACATTTAATTTAGAAAATCAAGTGTCACAAAATTTCCGATCATGACCAAAATTGATGAACTCCTGCTTACGTTCATACAAAGTTTGTCTCGAACATGATTCTCTATAAATACAGGGGCGCAGTTCTAAACTTCTCAGATTTACATCAAAAGATAAATATTGTTATCTACTTTAAAAAAAACGAGTTTGCCTTACACAGTGATATTACATTCTGTGATTGATCCAAAAGTTTTTTCATAAAGGTAGAAATTATGTTATTCATTTAGATTTCCCGTATGGTATGTAGTTATCTAGTTTTGCCTCCTCTCCAACGTGCACTTATTTTCAGGTCTGATCACCAATTCCTTATGGGCTCATCATTGTAAGGAAATTCCAAAAAAAAAATGACGCAAAATATTGTCCATCACACCAATGTTAAACTAGCCCATAAGTGGGTTCGGATGTCAGACCTGCATATAATATATTATATATATATATATAAAATATATATATATATATTTATATATATATATTTTATAAAATATATATATATATATATATTATAATATTTTACGTTCATTTTTCCCCTTTGCCAAAAAAAAGTATGAATTTTTTTAAATTTTTTTTTATTTTTTAAACAAAGTAAAACCCCCCTTTTAACAAAATTTTTGGGGAAAAAGGGG
>NC_088367.1:40663192-40670294 GCF_034508935.2 Berghia stephanieae | reverse complement strand
TGATGATGATGATGATGATGATGATGATGATGATGATGATGATGATGATGACAAGAATTGTTTCGTTACAAAGAAGTCTCTTCATATGTTGAAAAGCTGTTTGTTCTTTAGCTGTCCATTTCCATTTAACTTCTTTCTTGGTTAACTGATAGAGTGAGTGGCTCTAAGACAGTTGAACTATTTGGTAAAAATTTCGAATAAAGTTGTACTTGTCCTAAAAACGATTTTAGGCTCGATACATTAGAGAGTGGCGGCATTTTAGTGATTGCATCAACTTTTGTACCTTTTGCAATGCTGTATTTTGATATTAGATGGCCCAAATAATCACACTGAGGTTCTGCGATAAAACACTTTTGGAGATTTCAGCGAAGTCCCTTATCATGAAGTCGCTGTAATAATCTTCGCAGATTGTGTAAATGATGTGTGGTATCCCTGCCACTCACAAGGATATCGTCGATATAGTCTGCAACACATGGAAGATCCTTAGTCAGTTGATCCATTATTAGTTGAAAATATCCCGGAGCTGAACTGATGCCAAAAGATAGTCTCATTTGAATAAGAACACCTCTATGTGAGCTGAGTTAGAGGTGTTCTTGCGATTTTAGTGACAACGGGATTTGTGTGTAAGCCTCGGTTAGATCGATTTTGGAAAATCCATAGCCTCCTCCCAATTTGCGCATGAGATCCTCGGGTAACTGTATTCGATATATGTGAGTTTTCAATTGAGAATTAACTGTAACAGAGTAGTCTCCGCTTACCCGAAATTTCGCTCTCTCACCACTGGTTGTCTTCTTTTTTATTGGCACAATCGGTGTTCCAAATTCGTTGAAAGATGTAGGTTTCCAAATACCCTTTCCAATACCGGCATCCGAGCTTCTGTTGAGGTCGTCCTGAATCTCATATGGGACGGAATGAGGCTTGTGAAACACAGACGTCACATCGGCTTTGATTTTAATGTCAAGTTCAAAGTCTTTCAATTTACCGAGTTCTGGCTTATTGCCAACAGATTTTTTTTTAAATAGTTGATCGACCAAAACATTGGGCATTTGTATGGCAGAACGTCCTAATCAGTTTTACGGCATAGTGGTGATAGCAAAGTTTATTTCGCGTCGCCCCTCGTTCTCAGACAGAGGCAAGAAAACAGTTCCCATGACGGGTAGTTCCAGGTTGGATGCACATTGATAATTAATGTTGACATTAGAGAGTGTTGGTTTGCCAATCCTTCCCATATCCCAGGTGAAATGACATTGTCGCCTTTCCAGGTATCTATGTCGAAAACCATTTTACGGTTGGATAAGTAGCTAACATATTTTTTTATTGTCATATTCCGTTGTCGGCTCTCTGTTTTTCATTCGAACGTTTGATACTTTGTTTTGACTGCCTTGCTGAATTATCGGAGTATGTTTTCCTTGAAGCTCAATTTTATGGACCTCAGGTTGAACAGATAATGCAGTCTCGCTAGATAATCTTGAGGCAACCTCGATGTTTTTGTTAAACGAAAGCTAGTCCTCCTTGCGCTTGAATAGCTTCAAGAACAGCTGTGTTATTGACTGCGCACATGAAACAGGTACGCATGGCTTCATCCAGGGGATTTTCAATGGATGGGAAATCGCATGTGACAGCGCTCATGCAAATTCTAGCTTCCAATTCCTGAATAGTTTCATCTGGTTTAAACTGGAGGCCCGTCCAATATTTATTACGTTCTCTGACAACAATTAGTAGAGGGAGGTACTGCTCCCTCATAGAGTTATTTTCAATTTCTTCAGGACTGAGAGAGGTTATCGCCTTAGCTGGTGTTTCTTGACTCGCCATGTTAGTCAGTATTTTGTAAACAACTGGCAATTCGTTGACAAGGAAAACGTTTGCTTTCTTCCCACCAGGTACGGAGTGAGCAGTGAAAAATGTATTGAAACATTGCCATTCGTCGCTCCATATTTCTAAGGCAGGGTCGAATGCGACAAAGCTCGGAATTAGTGAAGGTTTTGGTAAACTTATATTATTGCTACCGTTAATAAATTTCATGAACATTTCATCTGCTTTTCTTGTCGTTCAGCGACTTGCTTCATTTGCTTTTGTTGTTGCAGCATTTGCTCACTTTGTTGTTCAATCTGTTGTTGTAATATGGTAATGAGCTCTTTATTTGACATGATGACAGTAGTACTGACACGAATATATTATGTACAATAAGGGTAAGAAGATGCGACGCGAGCGAAAGGTAGTTAATTATTGACGAAATAATGCTACATATAATTACTCACCCAAGAGTACTAATGCTATGTTGTATAAAGACTACGTACCGTTTTGTTTAATTTCGTGACGTAACAGATGACCTCAGTGCCTACGAGCTGACGCGGGGAAGGCTTCTTACCACGTGATGGGCGGTTGTCCACGAAGAGGGCGTCTTACCACGTGCTGACCACTCTGCATGAAGAAATGGCACTTTCCCAGGTTTTCTCGGCTGGCAGAATTCCGTCCGTTGTATGTTGACTTTTCGACTGACGTAACGAAACGCTCCGATAGGCAAAGGCGCAGGATAAAGGCGAAAAATAGTCGTCGCCAAAGTTGTGTTTTTGACGAAACACCAGAGTAAAATTGTGGAATCACTCAACTCAGAAGATTTTTAAATATATATATATATATATATATATATATATATATATATATATATATATATATATATATATTATTATTATTATTATTATTATTATTATTATTATTATTATTATTATTATTATTATTATTATTATTATTATTAATTCTTCCGAGTCGGCCTCGACTAATCCTGGCTGCAATTGTGACGTCTGCGACAATCTAGACGCGGCAGCGCAACTGTTTCGGCCGTGCCTCAGGCGGGTGGGGCGGGACCAGACCCCTTCGGCATGTTGCACAGCATACACATTGCCCCGCGCAGCCATTTCACTGTACTATGGCGTAGTTGCACACATGTGTAATGGCTTATTATCGTTTAGTGGCTTTCTGGTAGATGGTATTGATAATCCTTTGCATTGTGTTGTAGATGTTAATAATGACTAAAGAGTTCAAGGGCCAATGATGATAATTGAATGTACAACATCAAGACATTCAAAATAAAATCCAGACTCCAAGTTTCATTTCTTACTGTTTTATTTGTTGTGATAAATTTCAAATCCAAATCAAATAGCATGGTCATAATTCAATCGGTTTCATAAATTTCAAATCCGTAAAATCAATCCAACTGTAAAGTCATTTTGCCTATGTAACCATGTTCAATGTACGTGGAATATTTCTAAGTCCGTAAAATAAAGATTTTTAGTAGGATGTTAGAACTTGCATACTAGGAAAGTGCAGCTCATAGTAAAGTAGAATGCAGAGCCGAATGTAGAGTAGAATTTAAAAAAAAACTTTTATATCCTATTGTCAAATGTTCCCACAATGCCTTTCCAAAGGTCGGTTTTTACGCCCAAATTATCGAAGGTCGTACGCCCAAATAACATACGGTATGCACATATAATATTGTATGCCCAAATAATACTTTACGCCTAAATAATAAATACCAACTATAATTTATTGCTTTTATCCCCAAATACCAAGTAACACCGATCAAAGAAAGTAATTTTCTAGTACTCAATATAATGACCAAGTTTAACTGATATACATGCACCGTGAAATCATTAAACCCACTTTCTGTTACCCAATTCTCTTAATACAGTACCGTTGCGACTAGTTCGCCGAGGCCGCATAGGAAGCTCTTCGATTTATTTGTTTATTTATTTATTTCTATCATATTTACACTCACATGTGCCACGTCATTTCCTTGAGTATCAGTGGCCATTTTTGGTTGGGGGACGGTTGTTATTTTGTATGTTAATATTAGTATTATTAAATGGTTTAAAGGCCTAAATAGGGTCTGTCTTCTTATGCCAGCAATAGTTATGCTTTAAGGAAAATAGAATTAAAAACAGTGATACATTTCATTTTTCCTTTCAGTTTCTCTTGACATGGTCTATGTCGTTTACGTTGGTATTCATTTCCGATCCCAATAGTATCAGGGTGATGGAGGAGGGGGACTGTCTATATTATTTATCTATATTTGAGATTGGGTGGGATGTATTCTATGGTGGGGGTTGAAAAAAGGAAATAATATACTCAATTTTACACAGAACTGGTCTGACTAGATTACCCGAGACTGAAGAGTTTGGGGAAAGGTGATCGATTCTTTGAGGTTGTGTCGATTTCAAAAGTAAGGGTGGGGGGGGGGGGGGGGGGGGGGAGACACGGACGCACCTTGTTATTTGTTGTATCCAGGAAATTAGGAAATTATGTTTTGTGTTCAATATACTATTTTTTATGAATTTGAGTTGAAAGTCTATATTAGGGATCCCTTTCTTTTGTCTGGATGGTATAATTGGGCTAATTTCACCATGAACACATGTATATTGTTTTCCTGCAACCTACTTCTATGTGCTAGTTGAATCAGTCATAAATTGTTTATTTCTGTACCCTAGTTGAACCAACCATCATTGGTTTACTCCTGTGACCTAGTTGAATCAGCCATCATTGGTGTACTTCTGTGCCCCAGTTGAACCAGCTACAACTGGTTTAATTCTGTGCCCTAGTTGAACCAGTCATTGGTTTACTTATGTGATCGTGTTGAACCAGCCATCATTGGTTTACTTCCGTGCCTTAGTTGAACCAGTCATCATTGGTTTACTTCTGTGCCCTAGTTGAATCAGTCATCATTGGTTTACTTATGTGATAGTGTTGAACCAGCCATCATTGGTTTACTTCCGTGCCTTAGTTGAACCAGTCATCATTGGTCTACTTCCGTGCCCTAGTTGAACCAGTCATCATTGGTTTACTTATGTGATAGTGTTGAACTAGCCATCATTGGTTTACTTCCGTGCCTTAGTTGAACCTGTCATCATTTGTTTACTTCTGTGCCCCAGTTGAAACCAGATATTGGTTTACTTCTGTACCCTATTTATCCAGTCAACATAGGTTTACTTATGTGCCCTAGTTGTACCATTTATATTTTTATGAGTGACTTTAAATGTAAATATATCATTTTTTCACTAGGCCGTCTCTTTGCCTTGCCTTGAAAGGACCGGCGTAAATAAATTTTCAAAACCCTGTAAAATCCTAGAAAACAAAGCCACAATTCACAATGGACAGTGAATGACTGTATTATAATTATTCCCTATTTTCAAATAAACCGTTTGATAGAGCTTTTCAGTTCAGATAGTAGTCTTGGATTCGTGTCTAATCCATTTTCATTTTTGAAATCCGATCTTATGTGCCTGACCATATTTTGCATTTCTTGCAGAATTTGCCTTTGCCGCCTTAATGTTCTGCATGATGTATGAATCTGAAGCATATGACTTTGACGTAAGTTGATATCAGTTAGATGTATAGGAATTCATTCATTCATTCATATTTTTAATATATTCATTCATATAATTTATTCATTCATTTAAACATATCATTAATTTATTCATCCATACACATCATTCATTTCATTCATAAAATTTATTCATTCATTCATTCATTCATTTATTCTGTGGGATAGTTGCACACATATGTAATGGGTTGTGATCGTATAGTGTTTTTTTTATAGCTGGTTATTCCTTTGCATTGAGTTGTAGATATTAATAATAACAAAAGAGTTAAAGGGCCGATGGTGATAATTGAATGTACAACTTCAAGACATTTAAATAAAAGTCCAGATTCCAAGTTTTATTTCTTACAGCTTTATTTGTTGTGATAAATTCCAAATCCAAATCAAACAGAATGGTCATAATTCAATCAGTTTCATAAATTCCAAATCCGTAAAATCAATCCAAAAGTAAACTCATTTTGCCTAAGTAACCATTTTCAATATACGTAGAATATTTCTAAGTCCGTAAAATAAATATTCTTAGTAAGATGTTAGAACTTAGGAAAGTGCAGCTGATCGTAAAGTAGAATCGTAGAATAATCTAGAATCAAAAGGTAAAATCGTAGATAACCGTTTTCATTAGACACATGTTATTTTATTCATATCGTAACTTTACCCATAACTCCCTCAAATCACGCCTCCTTGTAGTTTCGACAGTTCCTTGCCAGTCTAAATTCCACCCCTAAAAGTAAGATCAAATCATATTTAAACCTGAAACGTCAATTCCTACATATTAATGTTATACCCCGCCTTTTATGATATAATATTACTTTTCGTAAACATCAGTTTTAAGTTCACTACACCCAAATAATCTGTACGCCCAAAAAATTAATTCCAACTATAATTTGATACTATTATCCCCAAATACCAAGTAACATCGATCAAAGAAAGTAATTTTATGGTACTCAATAATATGACCAATCCTTTAATTTGGGAACGTAAAACTATGCTAGACTACTCAATATAATGACCAAGTTTAACCGATATACAAGCACTGTGAACTCATTGAACCCACTTGCTATAAGCTAACTCTCTTACAATTCATTCATGATTCACATCGATTTTTTAAATTAATGCATTCATATTAATAATTCAATCGTGAATTCCAGTAATAAATTAATAAATGAATTGATTAATTAATTAATTAATTCCATATTTCATTCATTCATTCATTCATTCATTCATTCATTCAGTCAGTTAGTAATTCAATCATTCAGTCAGTTAGTCATTCATTCATTCATTCATTCATTCATTCATTCATTCATTCAGTCAGTCAGTCAGCCAGTCAGTCAGTCATTCAATAATTCATTCATTCATTCATTCATTCATTCTATCATTCATTCATTCATTCATTCATTCATTCATTCATTCATTCTTTCATTCATTCATTCATTCATTCATTCATTCATTCATTCATTCATTCATTTATTCATTCATTCATTTAAGTCAGTCAGTCAGCCAGTCAGTCAGTCATTCATTCAGTAATTTAGCCAGTCATTCTTTCATTCATTCATATAATTCATTTAATCATTCATTCATATTATAATTCTTTTAATTCATTCATTCATTCATTCATTCATTCATTCATTATTCCATTCATTATTCCATTCATCCATTTTCTCTTTCATACTATTCATTCATATCTTAAAATAACGGTGATTTTATATTTTAAATGATATTATCTAATTT
>NC_088367.1:40615692-40660692 GCF_034508935.2 Berghia stephanieae | reverse complement strand
GTCCTATTTCCTTTCGTTGTGAGGTTGATGTGCTCGTCCTATTTATGTCTGACTTTAGAGTTGTCATTTGGCTGATGATATGTGATCAAGTATTTATACGGTTGTGTAACTTGTGACATGTAATTTAAGCTGCATTTTAGTGTATGAAACGTAATACAGTACCACTGTTCCAAATCAGCCATGGTTCTTGAGGTCGTGTTGCAGACGTTCTTCACCTTCTTGAGATTATATTGTTGTGTATGCAATTGTTTCATCTGTAAAAAAGTTCACTTTTGATCTTAAGCCATATGCCTGCAATTATCCCGTATTACCGAAGCCTTTGGCAAAATATGTTGGCAACATTTTCAAAGATATCGGAGAAGAACATTATAAATACATGAGTTTGTTGGCCCTTCTCAGGAAACTTTGAAACGTCATCAATAAAACTGATTAATTGTATTTCACATGAGCGCCTGGACATAAAACCATGTTGGTTTTCATATAAGATACCATGCCTATATGTACTGTATTATCTGATTGACAATGCTGTGGTCGATAACCTTGATTTAAATTCAAGCGAGAAACACTGGGCGGTAATCTGAAGAAATCGATCCCTGTCATTTTTTTTCATTAATGTTACTTTCTCTGTCAGCTATGCTGTTTTTTGCAATTTGTTTGAAGGTCAAAGCTTGATCTTGTAGAAATGCTGTTGTGACGAGCTTTTCATTATCATTTACTTGATAAAAACCCATTTCTGTCTAATTTTCTGTGTATAAGATATGACCAGATTTTTTGTCATACCAGTAAATTTCTTTCCATTCTCGTCAGGGCTTAACATGTCCTCCATGTAGTCCCAAAATTTGGATGTAACTCCTTTTGTACAAAACCTTTCAGAACTGTGTATTTCTCTTTGTAGAAGGGTAGAATGAAAAGTCTTGACGCAGCTCTTGTATCATCAATATTATAATATATACTCTTTTCTACTCACTTCATCTCAATATATAAAAATTGATAAAGGTATCAAAACAAAGCATCGTTTCGATCTTTTCGTTTATTAGTTAAGCATAGATACGGTATTTATTCACAAAGAGGCGCCAACTGTGATTGATCATTCGCGTGTTTATTCTTTTTATAACTTCGGTCACGCTGTTTTGTCGTCTTTCTTATTGACTTTGTGAACCATGGTAGACTGTTTTTATTTTTAAACATTTTATGCGGTACATGTTTACTCGTTCCTCTGTCTATAAATGTTTTAATTTTTGTAGGTATATCTAAAAACTCTTTAGATGTTTATATTGTTACATTTCCCAGACTTTCCAGTTTGTTTTTATGAAGAGAGAAATTTTTTAATGTGTCAAGACATTCTTGTTTCGGATTCAAGTCAATCTTTATGATAACTGCATCATAGTCTCAGATCATGTGATGAATTCCTGAATGTTTTTAAGATCGGATTTACTGGTGATCATTAAATCTAACGTGTTCCTCAATCGAGTTGGTTCCTCTATGAGCTTAGTAAGCGGATTGCCCTCTAGAATCAATGTCTAGCTGTGCAAAATGGTTCCTTTTAATGTTTTAGAGTTCCAGTCACAACCTGGGAAGTTAAAATCTGCTCCTATTATGACGATGACATTGGTGATGTTGTTTATTTTTATCACACAATTTTTGAATAGCTCCGAGCTTTCTTCGTTGCCCAAATTGGCTTGATAGTATGAACAAATGCAAAGTGTCCTGGAACCTTCAATTTCAATCTTTAACTTCAATTTTGACCCATATCATCTCACACTTTTCATTCAGTTCTGGAATTACGACCTTATATACTCCTGTCTGATAGTAATAAAAACGATCCCCAAAATTAAGGTTGCGGTCTTTGTGGTATATGCTGAAGTATGATGGGAAATATTCATTGTCCTGAATAGACAAATCCAACCATGATTCAAGTGTCAATAATAATATTATCTGGTATCTCATTGTGTATAATGTTAATAAATGGCATATGTTTATTTTAGTTGATCGGCAATTTATGTTAATTACATTTAGATATTTTTCTTAGTATTTTTCTTGTACTGCTGATAACAGAACTGGGAAAGTGTTTACTATGTGTGCTCATTGTTTTAATAGAAATTGTCGACAGGTTCTGGTGAGTGTAAAACTCCACTATTGGTATGTATTTATTCAGTTATGCGAGTTGTATTGTCTATGTAATTATTTACAGTGTCAACAATGGACACATCAATCCGTGTCTTCGCGTTTTTCCGTCTCTGGTTTGACGATCTGGGCAATTCTTACTCGTCAACAGTTGGTCAGTCTTTGGGTGGTTTTGTCGAAGTGTGTTATGCAGGGTAGGTGGTGGAGTTTTATGTTTTGTCTGTGGCAGTTGCACTTAGACACTCTGTTGTGTGATGGCAAGGTGAGATGTTGTCTTGTGTGTTTTATTGTCAGCTTTTATGGGAATGGTTCTCAATGTTGACGAAGGTTTGAACTCTTTTCCCTGTGGCCTAGTGTTTCAGTTACAATAATCCTTTGTTTTCTCGTAACTCATCTTAGTCCAATGAACAGTTTTGATAGATATTTATAGAAGATCATCCTCATTCAACACATGAAATGTAAACAAAAAAAATTTCTTGAGAAAGAAAATATATAATTTGTTTTATAGTGTTGTAACATTTAATACAAATCTAAATTTTTCACACAAAGTGTACCCAAAATATAATAATAATGTGATTTTTATTTAATTGTCATTTTATTGTGTTTGCAATTGTTATTGACATTTCTCAAATGTAATACTTAGATTTTATGATGTTTAATATGCCTCGCACTTTCAAATGATCCGCTGGCAATTCAATGTTACATAAAGTTACATTGCAAAAATTTGAAATTGATTTGTAGTCTGACATCTTGGCCGGTCATGGACATTTAAAGACCCTAATCTTCTTTAGCCCATTAAAATTCATATCATTTCATATCATATATTATCAAGTACAGGTATAGAATTCAAATTATAAAACAATGTAAGTTATATAAAAATAACAAAAATCGTAGAGCTTCTATTTAACTCTTTATGTTTTTTTCAGTGGTCTGTTTGTAAGGCCAAATGCGCATGGTTTTGTGACCAAACTTCCGATTCTGTGGAATCGTTAGATGTATAATCGATTAACAGAGGTAAATAAAGAGAGAAGGGTATATATTAAAAGAGAGAGAGGGAGAGAGAGAGAGAGAGAGAGAGAGATGGAGAGAGAGAGAGTGAGAGTGAGAGAGTAACAATGAGAGAGATAAAAAAAAAAGATAGAGAGTGATCGAAAGAGAGAAAGATGAGTGAAAGAGATGAAGGGAGAGAGTGAGAGACAGAACAATGGTAAAAGAAAGAAATGGAGAGAGAGAGAGAGAGAGAGAGAGAGAGAGAGATAGAGAGAGAGAGAGAGAAAAGATAGGGGGATATACCATAGAACGAGAGATAAAAATATAGCTATATATATTTATGTATATATATATATATATATATATATATATATATATATATATATATATATAGAGAGAGAGAGAGAGAGAGAGAGAGAGAGAGAGAGAGAATGAGAGAGAGAGAGAGTGAGACAAAGAAAAAAAGGAAGAGAGAGAGATAGAAGAGTCAGAAAAAAGACAGAAATAAGGAAAGTGAGACAGATAGATAGAGAAAAAAAAAGAGAGAGAGAGAGAGAGAGAGAGAGAGAGAGAGAGAGAGAGAGAGAGAAGATCCGATAGAGAGATAGAATTAGAAAGAGAGTGATAGTGAGAGAGAGAGAATATCCGATAGAGAGATAGAACTAGAGAGAGAGAGAGGGAGAGAGAGAGAGAAAGAGAGAGAGAGAGAGAGAGAGAGAGAGAGAGAGAGAGAGAGAGAGTTGTCCCCGCGGAAAATTGCAAATGAAAACCCCAAAAATTGCACCCAAAATTCCAAAAATTGCATGCAAAAAATGCAAAAATTGCAAGGAAAAATTGCAAATTTAAGATATTGTTTTCAACAAACAGCGCACAATAATTTATTCTTGCTTTAATTCTATGACAAGCACAGTCCACCAATTTTAGGTGGTATGTATTATACAGTATTGTGTCCATAAATTACATTGATATTGACATTGCATACACAGAAAAGAAATAATATACCTGGTATATACAGGGGATGCCACCAGGATTAGCATTATATGATTATATGTGAGTCCAGAACATGGAAAAATGCCAAAAATTGCGGCAATTGTCAAAATTGCGGTCCCGGGGCGGTAACGGCGAACAATAGCGGCCGCGTTGCGGCCGCAAGTGCCGCGATTTCCTTGAGGGAGACAGAGAAAATGAATAAGAGAAATAGAAAGCAAAAGAGAAAGAGAGAAAAATTGAAATAGAGAGCAGAAGATGGACAGAGAGATATATAATGATAAAGAGAGAGGGAACGAGAATAGAAAGAGATGATAATAATAATAATATTAATAATAATAATGATAATAATAATAATAATATAATAATAATAATAATAATAATAATAATAATAATAATAATAATAATATAATAATAATAATAATAATAATAATAATAATAATCACTTCATGGATATTTTCCCATCTTTTCTTTCAGGGTTAATTGATTGAAATCGGACATTTTAAAATGGAAATAAAGCATTAGACGTCTACAAGGAATTTGGGAAACTTATAATTTACATTTTTGGAGCGTAAATATTAGGAATAAAATATTAATCTGATTATTGAAATAAAAAGGGATTTTGTCTTTCATTTTCTACAATGTTTCTGCTTGTACAAAGTATGTATTGACAAATCAGTTTCAAAGCATAATATATGGGTTTGAACTTAGAACTTACAAATTCATACACCGTTAATTCCAAGCTCTATACTTGTATTTTCTTACTTGACCATCATTTGTTTCCCCTAAATGAATTCTAAACGGTCAATTTTTTTTTAATTTCCTCAAACACAGTAAGAATTTCAACATTAGAGGAACGTGTTATAAAAGGGAGATAACACAAAAGAGACTGTCAACATAAGCATTTACTCGATCGCATCCCCCTTAGATATCAATAAAACAAACCAGTGTTTTTTTTACACATACACACACATGCATATATATATATATATATATATATATATATATATATATATATATATATATATATATATATATATATATATATATATATATAAAGGAGAAAGAGAGTAAGAGATAGAGAGCAGGGAAGAGACAGTTAAATAGCAGGAAAGAGAAGAGAAGACAAAAGAAGAGAGAGAGAGAGAGAGAGAGAGAGAGAGAGAGAGAGAGAGAGAGAGAGAGAGAGAGAGAGTTCACACAATCGACTGTGCTATCCATTTGGTTGCAAACGTATTATCAATCATGCGCACCTCTACTCTCGACTAATGCGGGAATCACAACGGGGATGGTTAACAAACCGCGCGAACTCTTTATACTGGGCGAGCAAATCAAGCTATTTTGGCTCCTCTGTGTGAAACTAGACATGGTAACATATAGGACACACATGGAATACCCCCTGCATTGTGTAAAATAATATTTAAAAATAGGTGTTGAGTGGGCACTTGTATCAATAATGAGGAGATAAATAGGGCATGTAGGAGTGCCAGATGATAAAGAAAATAACAAGTGACGAGATCAGTGACAGAGTCAGGATCCACTTAAAACGACACCCTTCGTCTGGCCGAGAGAGAGAGAGAGAGAGAGAGAGAAAGATAGAGAGGGGGAGAGAGAGAGGGAGAGAGATAGAGAGGGAGAGAGAGGGAGAGAGATTGAGAGAGAGAGGGAGAGAGATAGAGAGAGATATTTTTTGTTTGTTTTGTTTGTTTGTTGCTTTAGGTCTCTTCCAACACAATTGAGGTTATATGAGAGACCGCTGAAACAAAAAAAAAAAAAAAACAAGCAATCTAACAAAAATAGTACAAATGTAAATCAAAATCATAACCTAAAGATATCATAAGCTAAGTTATAAATAACCAAGAACAAACAGGCAGAAGATTTACAGAAAAAAAAAATATCCCCTGTCAAAAATACAATCACAAACCAAAGAAGCAGGATAGGCCAGTAAAGAGAAGAAGAAACGACATCACTATCGGATCGTAAACCCATGCGAACATCATAGGTATACGATTCAAGGGTGATGCTCCCATCCAACCACCCGCATAGAGAGAGATAGAGAGGGGAGAGAGAGAGGGAGAGAGAGAGAGAGAGGGAGAGTGAGAGAGAGGGAGAGTAATAACAGCCAATGCTACGTGTTTAGACCAAAGATTCATAACATCCGCCAGCCGAATATAAAGTAACAATGCATAAAACTATGTATAACTTTGAATATTTATATATGCTCTGCGCTTGGCTAAGAAAATCACAATGTTGCTATCCGGAAATATAATGGACCATCACACAAACTATGTGTAGCCTTGAACGTTTATAGTCTGATTGTTATAATATACTGATAATACTCTCAAAAAAAATGGCTGGCTAATAACAATAGTGAAGAGATGAGTGACGTCAGCTTTGTTCCTTCTTTATCCTATGAATTAAAACAAGTGGCAATACATTAAACTATCCGTACAGACTTTGTATTATAACAATAACATTCTGCATTCCACTTATGCAGTGCATGGCACATCCGCAAACTGAATGTCCTCGTCGGGGACCAGCCACTCCAATATGAGCCGCATCCAAAATATTTTGGGGTGACGATGGACCGCAGCCTTACCTATCAGGTATATCTCGAAGGAGCTGCCTCACAGCAAGTGTGCTTCATCAGTGGGGACTTTCCACCTGTCCAACATGTACCCGATGTGGGCAAGAACCGGAAACAGCAAAGCGTCTAGTCGAACGGTGTGTTGTGACGATGCTACGAGCGGGTTCGCGACGGTGCACGAATGCGGACCGAACTTTGCTGATTGGGTCGATCGTCATAACATAGCAGTGTTAAAACCATAAGAGGCTGCTGCTGCCTCGGTCATCACAACAAAATTAACATTTACACACTTTAAATTTTGACCTCGAGTTTCAATGATTGTGTCCTCTAAATTGGACCCAGGATTGAATATCTTTGTGATAATCAAGATTCACAGACTGAATATAATGCCAAAATGGACACAAAAAGTAGTCTTTTAAAGACATTGGGCGCATGGAGCCGGAGATAATCGTGTTTCTATAGCGTGAAACGGAGAATAGCAATTGTTTGTTCCCAAGTACTCCGGCCAGATCTATCAAACGTAGCTACCCAATAACTGCTGGGTGGACAGTGGGAGGGGGCAGAAATAAAATCACGACTGCATCCGGGATTGATCTCGGTCCCTTTGCTTGTGAAGCGAGTGTTCTACCAAATTAGCTATCGGGACCCCCAAAAAGGAAAATTAGTAAAATAAAAAAGAAACGAAAATTTTAAAAATCCAAAGAACTAGAGCATTTATAAGTCCAGAGGTCACGATAGATCGTGGTGTAATGGTCGAACGTCTAACAGGAAATCGGGAGACATGTGGTTCAATCCACAGTCCAAGAAAACTGATTTTATGACATTTTTCTTACTCTTTATAATGGTTGAACGTTAACAGGAAATGAGGAGATATTTGGTTCAATCCACAGTCAAAGAAAACTGATTTTTTGACATGTTTTTAAATCTTGTATTGTGTTAGAGCTTTATAATGAGTGTACATCAACAGTGACACATCGAAAATGATGTTATGTGGGAGATGAAACCAGACGCTAATCCCTAATTTTATAGAGGACATGACCAGAAAGAGACATTTCAGGTTTTGCTCATTAACATAGTTATGTCCCTTGATTAAATGAAACTCTCCCAAGCCCTTAGTTATATAGAAGGCCTTCACTCACCTTAACAGATCGGGTTCCCCCCCCCCCCCCTTTGTATTCCTCCATGAAATACATAGGTATCGGTCACCTTAATATCGCAATATCCACCAAATGTGCTCAAAGTGCTTTACAAAGGGTCCCTGTCCAACAGCAACACTTAACATGTAGGACGGGACATGACGCCTGTTAGGCGATATTACAATATTTTCGGACAGAGACAACGCTGTCAACGGCCAGGTCCTCATTTTACACCTCAGTACAGTGAGGGGATGGAATCTCACGTGACAGCGCAAAACGACTTCATGTGTTTACTATTGATGATAAGAGATTTAGAAAATGCTCACCAGTTGTGCTCACAATTGGATTTGTTATTACTATTATGTTTTATAATAATAATAACATTAATGATGATGATGATGATGATGATGATGATGATGATGATGGTGATGATGATGATGATGATGATGATGATGATGATGATGATGATGATGATGATAATGATAATAATAATTATAATAATTATAACAATAATGATAATAAAATTTTTTTAAAATAACTAAAAAAAATAAATAATAATAATAATAATAATAATAATATAAATAATAATAATAATAATAATAATAATAATAATAATAATAATAATAATGATAAACTCTCAGATATAATCACTTAACGCTTCTGAGTTGAGTGATACCATCATTCAGGGGCGGTTGGTCACATTGTATTTAAGGCGGCACAAATCCGAATTACAGTATCAAATTTTATTGGTCTAGTTAATTTAACTAAATTTGACCTACTTTGTATGTGTGTGTGTGTGTGTGTGTGTGTGTGTGTGTGTGTGTGTGTGGAGGGGGGTATTGCAATTGCTTGTCTTTATTAACGAGACTTACTCACGTCAATGGCGTGTACTATTTGTACAAGAGGTCCATTCGTCGATCGTTTTGTAAGGCCAAATAATCTATGACTCGATTCATGAAGTTGTTAATGGATCCTATCGTATCCTTATGGATTGTGATGCAGGTCAGAGCATTGAGACGATCTTGGCCCATTGTGGCACGTGAAGCTGTTTTAATCCTTTTCAGAGTACTAAACGATCTTTCTGCCTCCGCTGTTGTCATTGGTGTGGTAAGCGCTATCTCCAAAAATTTCGTGACTTCAACGAATGTTGTTCCTAATTCAGAGGTGCATATCAATCGGTACAACTCGATCTTTGATTCGCAATGAGTAAAGGTATTATTTGAATACAGAACTTCTAATTCTGTCGTCAGTTTAGGTTTATGAAGAATTGGGTAATATGTTACTGCTTCTGATATTAAATTTGTGGGAAAGGAATTAACGAAGGTCGGGAAATTTTCTACATTGAGGAGGTTAAATGAAATGACTGCGTTATGCTGACTAAACCTATCGGTAATTTGATTTGCTATTATGTCGCATGATTGTCGCTGCCAACTTATTTTCACTTCTGTCATCTCTTCTTCTTTTAGCTTGATGTTGCTCTTCTGGTAAATATGAACTGATTTCCATCCTAATGGAAGAAACTGCATCCTGAAATGTGTTTATTGCCCTTTCACACAAGTGCGAATCAAGTGAGCGTCTCTGGAGTATTCCAAATAATATGCCAACTTTCATAAAGATTTTGTTGAAAACATTGAGGAAAAAAACGAATGTTTCATGTGTTAAAATGTTTAAAAGGCCAGATGCTTTTTGAGTTGTATCAATCTTCGTCTAATATTTTCTCATAAAGGCTGATAATTTCCTCCTTCTGTGCCGCTATACTATCAATAAGACGGGATTGGAAATTCCAGCGAGTCTCTGAGGGCGTGGGTAGGGCGCGTTGGCAAAATTGACGGAAGGCGTCGACTCGTTTTGAAGAATGAGAGAAAAAAAAGTGGAAAATGCTATAATGTTTGCAAAGAAAATTTTACAACCTGTAATACGTGAACACGCTTGTTTTAATACTAAATCTAACTGGTGTGCGTAACAATGAGTAAAAACAGCGTTCGGAAATGTTTCTTTGAGCTTAGCCTGAACCCCAGAAAGTCGGCCAGACATCACAGCTGCTCCATCATATGTCTGAGCAATTAATTTCTCCTTCACATCTAGTTTCTCAAGAGCCTCCGTCAGAGTTGTTGCTAGTCCGTCAGCTGTCCTATCACTGACTTCAACAAATTCTAAAAACCTTTCAACCAGTTCCCCTCCCTTTAAAAATCTTAAAATAATAACGAACTGTGTACGTTTTCCTGCATCCATGGCCTCATCTGCTTGAACCGAAACAAACTTTGTATTTGTAATATCACTTTTCAATTCTTCCAAATAAATATTGTACATACAGTTTAGGAGCTCGTTTTGCGTCTCCTTAGACGTATAGCGCGCTACAGTTGCTGTCTCCAAATGATTTGCAAGCAATGGATCATTTTTAGTATCTCGCGATATAAGATCTAAAAAAACTCCACGATTGTATGATTCAGTGCTTTCATCATGACCTCTAAGGCTATTTCATGTACACCACAAAACAAAAGAGCATCAATTATCTTGGACAAAACTTGTCTGTTAACTTTCACCTGTTCATTATAACGACTCACAGATGCAGCATGTCCTGTTTTCAACTGATTTCTTATGTCTACAACGTTGAAAAGTTTATATTTAACATCATTTGTGACATGGGTTTTTGATTTAGAAAGTTTCTTCAGTACCTGAGAGATGTGCGCAATATCACTGAATCCTCCTGTTGTCCACTTAGAGCATACATCACCAAAAATCAAGCAATAAAAACAATGAAGCGTTTTACGGCGTTCACTGGCAGTAAGCCATTCAACAGTTTTAAAATAATCATTATTAAATCGGCGCTGCCTCCTCGGTGTGTTAGAAACTAAGTTAAAATTCACTGGTCTGTGTGGACCTAAATCTTTCACCACTATTTTCTCTTGAGGGGATAAGTGTCGGAATCGATTCTCAATTAAAAAATCAACATGATTCATGATTGGTTACAAATTACAGAAATAACTTTTTTAAATTAAATGATTCAAGAAATTTTCCAAAGATAAAAACAGGGAGGTTTCATAAACAATGACAACAGCGATAATACATTTTCTCTGAATACTAACGGTATGACACACAACTTTAGAATAATTGAATTTAAAAATCCACATTTAATTCCAAACGCAAAGCACTTGTTAACTTCACACACAATCAGCGACATCTTTATAATTATACTATTATTAGACAATGCACACAATACAAGTTGAGTAGTGATCGTTGGGAGTGTGTGGGGATGAAGGACTCCGTTGGGTCAGGGATTTTTAATTATAGAACCATGGGGCTCTTCTCGGTGCATATTTTGTTTACTGTTCTTTTTGATATTTAATATATATTTAAGCAAAACAAACAATGACAAAATATATATTAATTGCCATGCTCTTCATCCGTATATCTTAGTGAAGCAAAGCCCCTTCTTTCAGTGATAAAACTGATATGGTTTTAATTTATCCCAAGTAGGACCTCAGGGCGTGCATCGCTAGATTGGCCGTCTTGCCCTAATTATTTTAGCAGTGAAAGACCATAGTTAGTTGGGGAGGGAGGGTGGAGGGAGATTGGGGAGTGGTAACTAACTTTCTTCAAGGGACAACAGAGTATAGGATAAGGACAGGACGGCCAAACGAAGACTGGCTCATATAAACAAAAAAAAACTTCCCCGGCACACCACACCCTCCGCTCATTGTCACCCCGCGCAGGCAACGGGGGAAAGATGAAACGTGCCGAGTTGACGCCACATTCGTGGAGCGATGCACGAGTCATCAAATATTAAATTCAAAACAAAAACCAATATGAGCTCAATTTTTCATTTTATCAAAATTTTAAAATTGAAGTTTTTTGTTTGGTTGACATGCTAATCTACGGAAAATATAGGGCGGCACAAAACAACTTCGCTCTATTGACCGACCGCCAGATCCATCATTTTACTCTGGTAAAACACAACAATTATGATTATGATTATTATTATGATTCTTATTATTATCATTATTATTATTAGTATCATCATCATCATCATCATCATCATCATCATCATCATCATCATCATCATCATCATCATCATCATTATTATTATTATTATTATTATTATTATTATTATTATTATTATTATTATTATTATTATTATTATTATTATTATCATTATTATTATTATTTATTATTATTATTATTATTATTATTATTATTATTATTATTATTATTTTTATTATTATTATTGTTGTTGTTATTGTTGTTATTATTATTACTATTATTATTATTAATATTATTATTATTATTATTATTATTATTATTATTATTATTATTATTATTATTATTATATTATTATTATTATTATTATTATTATTATTATTATTATTATTATATTATCATTATTATTATTATTATTATTATTATTATTATTATTATTATTATTATTATTATTATTATTATTATTATTATTATATTATTATTATTATTATTATTATTATTATTATTATTATTATTATTATTATTATTATTATTATTATATTATTATTATTATTATTATTATTATTATTATTATTATTATTATTATTATTATTATTATTATTATTATCTCTATCTCAACTTTACTCTCTTTCTATTCTAGTTCCCTCTCTCTTTATCATTATATATTCTGTCTATCTTCTGATCTCTATTTCAATTTTTCTCTCCACCCCTCCCGTTCTCTTTCCCTTTCTATTTCTTTTATTCTCTCTCTCTCTCTCTCTCTTCCTATTTCTGTCTTACTATCATTGTTCTGTCTCTCACTCTCTCCCTTTATCCATTTCACTCATATTTCTCTCTTTTGATCACTCTCTATCTTTTTTTTATGGCTCTCTCATTAATACTCTCTCTCTCTCTCTCTCTCTCTCTCTCTCTCTCTCTCTCTTAATCTATACGCTTCTCTATTGATTTATATCTGTTAATAGAATATCCAGCGTCCGAAATGACAGATAAGGACGACTGGTCACATTTAATACCATAAATAATACGTACCTTACAATAATTAGGTCAATGTTTCTTACAAACGTCAGTCTGAAAGCAACATCAGTTAAATAGAAGATCTGCGATTTTTGTGATTTTTAGATAATTTACACTGTTTTATAATTTGAATTATATACATGTACTTGATAATATATGATATGAAATTATATGAATTTTAATGGGCTAAATTAGCTTAAGGCTTTTAAACGCCCATTACCCGCCAGGATTGCAGACTAGCAAATCAATTTCAAATTTTTGCAATGTAACTTTCTGTAACATTGATTTGCCAGCGGCCACGCCAACGGATCTTTAGAAAGTGCAAATCGATGCATTACATTTGAGAAATGTCAATAACAATTGCAAACACAATAAAATGACAATTATATAAAAAATAACATGTTATATTCTGGGTACTTACTTAATTCTCTTCGGTCCTTGAGGCACATAGGCCATCCACCAGACATCTCCATTTTTTGCGATCGGCAGCTTTTGCGGTGGCTGTGTTCCAGGACAGGCCTACTTCCTGTAATTCTTTCCCCATGGTCCTTCGCCAGGTTTCTTTGGGTCTTACCCGCTTTCTCTTCCCATCTGCTGTCCAGTACAATGCTGTCTTGGGAAGTGACCCTTTTTCCATTCTGGGCACATTACCCAGCCAACGCCATCTTCTTCTTTTTATTTTGCTTTCAGTGCTAGTGCAGTCAGCTTTCTTTAATAGATCCACTGTTTTTATTTTTGTAGGCCAAAATAAATTAAACATTCTTTTTAAACACTTGTTCTAAAAGGCTTCTAGTTTCTGTATTAAGGAGGATGTCATTTTCCAGCTTTCACTTCCATAAAGCAGTACACTTAAACCATTGCTCTTGTATATTTTCAGCTTTGTCTTTCTCATTATTTGCTTTGATTTCCAAAAGTTTTTCAGAATGTCGAAAGCCTGGTTTGCCTTTTGAATTCTGTGCTTGATATCGTGTTCTGCATTTCCGTCGTCTGTTATTTTGGATCCGAGGTGGGAGAACTCTGTTACCTCTTCAATTATATGTTCATCTATCCTAATTTCACTGCCATGTTTTGGATTCACCCTAATGTACACAGTCTTATCGAAATTTATTTTCAGTCCAATTTTCGAGGCGTTCTTGTGTAGTACGTTTAGTTTCCCCGAGGCGTCTCTGTGTGTACTGGAAACTAACGCGATATCATCTGCGTAGTCTATATCTTCCAGAAACGATGTCAGTGTCCAGCGAATGCCTCTCTTCTTACCATCAATTGTATTTTTCATGAGCCAGTCTAGAGCCAGGATAAACAGAAGCGGGGAGAGTATGCAGCCTTGTTTTACACCAGTTGTTACATTAAAGCTGTCTGTTAAATTGTTACCACAGATCGCTTGGCATTGGTAGTTGCTGTACATTGCTTTTACTAAGTTGACTATCTTCATCGGTATATCATAATGGCGGAGTATTTTCCACAGGGACTCTGTGTGTAAGCTGTCAAAGGCTTTTTCAAAATCGACAAAAAATGGTGTAGAGGGGCTGTTCCATTCAATACTTTGCTCCAGGATTTGTCTCAGGGTAAATATGTGGTCACTACATGACTTCCTTTTTCTGAACTCTGCTTGCTCTTTTCTAAGAATGTTTTCAATATGAGGTGAGATTCTTTTCAGAAGGATTCTATTTAAAAATTTGCTCGTTACGGACAGGAGTGTGATTCCACACCAGTTAGCACAATTTCCCAGGTCCCCTTTCTTGGCTATTTTATGGATGATGCCGTTCTGCCAATCCTCTGGTATTTCTTCCTTTTCCCAAATGTTGGTGAACAATTTACTGAGAATTTTGGACATTTCTTGTGAGTTCGCTTTAAGCATTTCCGCACTGATTTTGTCAATACCTGGGGCCTTGCCATTTTTGTTGTTGTTGTTGTATTGCCTCGTGCACATCATGCTCAGTGATTGGACCAAGATTAACCTCTACGTCCATTTCTGCTTCTGGGATACCTGTGTAAGAAGATGGGTCTGGTCTGTTCAGAAGGTTTGCGAAATATTCTCTCCATCTTTCAATTTTCTCCTTTTCGTCTGTGATGACACTACCATCTTGGGATTTTAATGGTTTCTCTTGACCATAACTTCTGTTTCCCAAGAGCTTTTTTGTGATTTTGTATAGCGTTTGTGCGTCTTGTCTTACAGCTGCATTTTCTGCTTCACTTGCGTATCTCAAACCCGGACTTCCAATAAGAGAAAGAAGAAGAGGTAATCCACCGGCCCTCCAGGAATGGGGGTTGAGCGTAGGGCTAACAACCCACCTCATAAAAAGCAAACTGTTACAGAAACAGAAACCAGACGTAAATCCACAACCGGCGGCAGCAGAGAAGCGGACCAGAATACTGGCTTCATGACGGTAGGAGGTCAAAGCCGAAAGGACGCCCCTGACCAGATTGCAGATCTGTTGTCACCAAAACGCAAGCTCAATGTCTCGTGCTGGAATGTTAGGACTCTATCTCAAACAGGAAAACTGGCACAAGTCCAGCGTGAGATATTGAGCTACAAGATCGATTTGCTAGGCATATCAGAGGCAAGATGGACAGGAGCTGGAAAGCGCTAACTCTCTAATGGCTACCTGATCGTTTGGTCAGGTCGAAAGGATGACCAACACAGAGAAGGCGTTGCCCTCTTGATAGCCAGGCAAAAAAACCATTCATTATTGGAATATTCCGGGTACACTTTGTGTGAAAAGTTTAGATTTGAATTAAATGTTACAACAATATAAAAACAAATTTTATACATTTTCCATCTCACGAGATTTTATTTGTATACATTTCATGTGTTGAATGGGGATGATCTTCTATAAATATATATCAAAACTGTTCATTGGACTAAGATGGGTTACGAGAAAACAAAGGATTATTGCAACTGAAATACTAGGCCACAGATAAAACAGTTCAGACCATCCTCAACATTGAGAACCTTTCCCATATAAGCTGACAATAAAACACACAAGACAACATCTCAGCTTGCCATTACACAACAGAGTGTCTCAATGCAACTGCCACAGACAAAACATAAAACTCCACCACCTACCCTGCAGAACACACCTCGATAAAACCACACAAAAAATGCCCAACTGTTGACGAGTAAGAATTATCCAGATAGTCAAAGCAGAGACGAAATACGGATTGATGTGTCCACCAGAATTTGTCGACAATTTCTATTAAAACAATGAGTACACATAGTAAACACTTTCCCAGTTCTGTTATCAGCAGTATAAGAAAAATACTAAGAAAAATATCTAAATGTAATTAACATAAACTGCCAATCAACTAAAATAAACATATGCCATCTATTAACAGTATACACAATGAGATACCAGATAATATTATCATTGACACTTGAATCATGGTTGGATTTGTCTATTCAGGACAATGAATATTTCCCATCAAACTTCAGCATATACCACAAAGACCGCAACCTTAATGTCGAGGGTTGTTTTTATGACTATCAGACAGGAGTATATAAGTTCGTAATTCCAGAACTGAATGAAAAGTGTCAGATGATATGGGTGAAAATTGATGTTAAAGATTGAAATTGAAGGTTCCAGAACACTTTATATAATATGTTCATACTATCAAGCCAATTTGGGCAACGAAGAAAGCTCGGAGCTATTCCAAAATTGTATGATGAAAATAAACAACAACACCAATGTCATGTTCATAATAGGAGGAGATTTTAACAACCCAAGTTGTGACTGGAACTCCAACACATTAAAAGGAAAGAACCAGTTTGAACAGCTAAACAATTATTCTAGAGGGCAATCCGCTTACTAAGCTCATAGAGGAACCAACTCGAATGCGGAACACGTTAGATTTAATGATCACCAGTAAATCCGATCTTAAAAACATTCATCACATGATCTCAGACTACGATGCAGTTATCATAAAGATTGACTTGAATCCGAAAAAAAAGAATGTATAGAAACATAGAAACATTCCTCTCTTCATAAAAGCAAACTGGAAAGTCTGGGAAATGTAACAATTAATTCAGCTAAAGAGGTTTTAGATATACTTACAGCGTAACCGAAATTATAAAAAGAATAAACAGACGAATGATCAATCACAGTTGGCGCCTCTTTGTGAATAAATACCGTGTCTATGCTGAAATAATAAACGAAAGATCGAAACGAAAGTTTATTATGATACATTTATCAATTTGTATATGTTATAATATCGATGATACAAGAGCGACGTCAAGACTTTTCATTCTACCCTTCTACAAAGAGAAATACACAGTTCTGAAAGTTTTGCACAAAAGGAGTTACATGCAAATATTGGGACTACGTGGAGGACAAGTTTAGCCCTGACGGGAATGGAAAGAAATTTACTGGTATGACAAAAAATCTGGTCATATCTTATACACAGAAAATTTGACAAAAATTGGATATCATCAAGTAAATGCCAATGAAAAGCTCGTCACCACAGTATTTCTGCAAGACCAAGCTTTGACCCTCAAACAAATTGCAAAAAAAAAAAAAGCATACCTGACAGAAAGTAACATTAATGAAAAAAAAAGAAAAATGACAGGGCGATTCTTCAGATTACCGCCCAGTGTCTCTCGCTCGTATTTAAACCAAGGTTATCGAGAGGATGTCGTCTGTCACCCTTTCTCTTCCTTTTGGCGATTGACTGGACAATCAGGTCAGCAGTGGCAGGTAGATGAAATGGGATTCAATGGACATTGTTCCACCAGCTCGACGATTTGGACTTTGCAGATGACTTGGCCTTGCTGTCCCACAATCACCAACAAATGCAGGACAAGACAACAGAGATAACAGCAAAGTCATCACAAATCGGACTCAGGGCCCATGAAGGTAAAACAAAGGTCCTCAAAATAAACACCAATTGTAAAGAACCAATCAAACTGCACGATAGCGAACTGGATGAGGTTGACCACTTCACGTATTTAGGCAGCATATTAGATAAACAGGGTGGCACAGATGCAGACGTAAAGGCAAGAATTGGCAAGGCGAGGGTAGCATTTTTGCAGCTTAAAAACATCTGGAGCTCCAAGGTGATGTCAACCCGAACCAAAATAAGACTCTTCAACTCAAATGTCAATTCATTCCTTTTGTATGGAGCGAAGACATGGAGGACCACGAAGACCACCACTGGAAAAGTACAGACCTTCATCAATAGCTGCCTCAGAAGGATCCTCAAGATTCACTGGCCAGACAGGATCAACAACGCAGACCTGTGGCAGAGAACATCTCAAATGCCAGCAGAAGATGAAATCAGACGCCGCCGATGGAGATGGATTGGGCACACCATGAGGAAGCCAACCAATAACACCGCTAGGCAGGCGATGAGATGGAACCTCCAGGGAAAACGGAAGAGAGGGCGGCCTAGAAACAACTGGCGGCGAGACCTGGAGGCGGACATGAAGAGGATGGGACACACCTGGGGAGAGTTGGAGAAGATGGCCCAGGACAGAGGAAGATGGAGGACTGTTGTCGACGGCCTATGCTCCACTAGGAGTGACGGCATAAGTAAGTAAGTAAGTTATCGAGTACATCATTGTCATCATTGTCAGATACAATACAGATATAGGCATGGTATCTTATATGAAAACCAACATGGTATTAGGTCCAGGCGCTCAAATGAAATACAATTAATCAATTATATTGATGAAGTTTCAAAGGTTCCCGAGAAGGGCCAACAAATTCATGTATTTATAATGTTCTTCTCCGATGTCTTTGAAAATATTGACGACAACATATTTTGCAAAAAGCTTCGGTAATACGACATAATTGCAGGCAAATGCCTTAAGATCAAAAGTGAGCTTTTTTACAGATGAAACAATTACATACATGTCAATATAATCTTAAGAAGGTGAAGAACATCTGCAACACGACCTTAAGAACCACGGCTGCTTTGGAACAGTGGTACCGTATTGCGTTTCATAGACTAAAATGCAGCTTAGATTATATGTTGTTAAAGTTACACAACCGCATAATTACCAGAGCACATAACATCAGCCAAATAACAACTATAAAGTCAGACTTAAATGGGACGAACACATCAACCTCACAACAAAAGGAAATAGGACACCGGGTTCCATTCGAATAGATTTAAAGATTAGATCAACAAGCCCAAAATCATTAGCTTACAATTCATTCGTTTTACTACATTTTGAATACGCGTGCACTTTTTCAAACCTACAAACAAAACACCTTGCTGAAGAACTGGAGGTAGGACAGAGACGAGCCGATCGTTTTCTTACTGGAAATTATGAGAACAGCATGATCTAACAACTAGAATGAAAGCCTCTCCATACATAGGAGGAAAGTAGCATAATATAAAAGATAAAGAACGACCTGGTGAAGAAACGTGACTAAAGAGCATTTTCCAAGGACTTTACTATAGGCCAGCCAACCTCGAACCCAGGACCTTCCGATCAGAAACTAATTTTCATACCACAAGGCCACATAGACGCACAATGGCCGAGCGGTAAAAAAATTGCATACCATATAGTACCTAGAATCAAGTGAGTATATATATATATATATATATATATATATATATATATATATATATATGTATATATATATATATATATATATATATATATATATATATATATATAATATCTATATATATATATATAGATATATATTTATATATATATATATATATATATATATATATACAATATGTATATGTATATACACAAAAACCCTGGAATAATCGTGTTCAATCTTTTGTCAAAAAGCACTTTTAAAACATATTTCAAATGTAATTTTGTTCAACTTCTACAATATTGTTTGGAGCATTCGTTCTAATCAGGAAGTGAAGATAGCGAATACTTTAAACAATATTGTCGAATTATATTATATATAACCAAACTCATGTAACACACAGTCCTGACGTTGGCTGGAAGGCCTGAATCATCGATGTAGATTGACTCCAACATCGTGGTAAATATTACAATAATAATTCGTTGCATTGTTACATATCGAGCACTATTCGTACCATATTTGTATCCAACACGATTCAATATATATATATATAAAATATATATATATATATATATATATATATATATATATAGATAGATAGATATATTATATACATCTGTTACGGGGCTTTCTTTCTTGGACATTTATATGGCGCATTTTCTAAGACATGGTTGTGGGAAGTATATTGTATATAATGATATAGGTCCCATAATAGCAATGGCCCGATAGCAATGTTGATTTCTTTATTATACATAAAATACCCCATATCAGCATTAATATGGATAAAGGCCCCATATAATGTTAATTTATTGAGTATATATACAGCATTGATAAGGATATAGCATCACCCTTGAATCATATACCTATGATGTTTGCATGGGTGTACGATCCGATAGTGATGTCGTTTCTTCTTCTCTTTACTAGCCTATCCTGCTTCTTTGGTTTGTGATTGTATTTCTGACAGGGGATATTTTTTTTCTGTAAATCTTCTGTCTGTTTGTTTTTGGTTATTTATAATTTAGCTTATGATATCTTTAGGTTATGATTTTGATTTACATTTGTACTGTTTTTGTTAGATTGCTTGTTTTTTTTTTTTTGTTTCAGCGGTCTCTCATATAACCTCAATTGTGTTGGAAGAGACCTAAAGCAACAAACAAACCAAAAAAAACAATGTTGATTTATTGAGTATATAGATATAAAACACCCTGTATCAACATTTATAAGGATATCGGCCCATATTAATGTTGATTTCTTAAGTATGCATAACGGGTGGGGAAAAAGGGTCCCAAAGTTTGACCACCACCTATTCTTTAGTGGCTGAAATGAGTGAAAATTTGTCAGGCCATGTCAGGAAATCAAGCACAGAATCAATCTCTACATACCAAAGCGACAAATTTTGGAGCTATTATTCCCAAACATTAAAAACCTTGTTAGTAGTTTGTGTTATTAAGGATATAGGCCTTATATCCATCTTTACATTGCAGCATGTTAACATAGAGGTCTTTGTTACGACAAGCTGAACAGTCTTGCATTTGTGCTTTATTGTCACATATGCGAGAATTTACGCAACTCACCCAGTCATAGGGCGCTGCAATGTAGTCGAGTTTTAATCATCATTTTCTTACGCCAAACGGCAACATGTTCTCAAGATCATAGTCTATCTTGATGATAATATCAATCTAACACTCCCATAGAAAAAGCTCTACAATGGCGCTAATATGGTTTGATCTCGTCAAATCAGAGGTACACTATAACACAAAATGCCTCCCATCTTTTGTTAGCTCTAGTTCAATAATTTCTAAAGCCTTTAATGGACCAATGTCGCTTCAACGACACCACAGGTCTAGTCCCAAAGACCTCGTTGAATCCAACTTTCATTTGTAATGTTGTCAACCCCTAGTGAATTTCTCCTTTATATCATAATTTACAGCATTTTTCCAAGTTAAATAGACAGAGATAACCTGGTATACATTATTATAAATTGTAAAGGATTAACAAGATAGAGGAATTGCCAGACATTCAATTAAATTCCTTTTTACATTTAACATAATATCAAAATAAAGCAGCAAGGTGATGAAGTGCTGCTATTGGGACAATCTCAGTCACCAGATTAAACTGTCTATTATTAGATTGGAATTCAAATGTGCGGTGGGGCAGGAAAATGAGTCACAATGGCCTGTTTTGATATTTGAGTTCGCCGTCATATACACTTCTAAGTACAGTAGAACATGACCATAGCGGCACCCGCTACAGCGGAACCATCGCTACAACGGGATCTTACAAAGACCCCGCTTTTTTTTTACTTTATAAATTCAATAACCTGTGCTTGGGTTTAGCGGGTCAAGGAAAGGCCCGAACTTGCTTACAGCGGGAAAAATTGAGCGAGCTGTAAGCGCCGCGACTCAGCGAGTGACTTAGACTGGGCTCTCTCCCGTCACCCAGGACTAACACACACGCCTCCGTCTGCCATTTCGCTCGTGTATTCACACACACCTCTCGTGTCTACCCGCACTTCTTTTGCCGCTCGCTCTATTTCTTTATAGATAGAATGCGCTTGGCCAAGGAGTTCACAACATTGCCATCCGGAAGTATAACGGACCAACACACAAACTCTGTGTAACCATGAACGTTTATAGTTAGGTTAATACAGTTTAGTGAGAACAACTCACAAACGCGGATGGCAAAAACAATAACAAAGGCTTGAGTGGCGTCATCTTCGAACTATCTATATGCGTTGATTGGTCAGACTTGCGATGATTAATTAAGTTGGTCAACCTGATATAAAAGAGATGCGTTGCACAAGATGACGCCGTGTGTAAAGCCCTTGGCCAATTGGAGAGAAGAGGCTTGTGCGCGCGCTGTGGTGTGCACATTTTAATCCAGATTAGCCCTATTATACTATTATGCTATTCCTCATTCATTGCAATTGTTGCTGCTCAAGCATACACATCACTCGCACTCGTTCGTATCGTAGTCCTTCCTGCCTAAATCCCCAACCCCCCCCCCCCCCCCCAAAAAAAAAAAAAATAAACCCCCCAAAAAAACCACACAACCCCCCCCCCAAAAAAAAAACCCAAACAAAACAAAACAAACACTGAACCAAAGATAGTCCATTTCAAGGCTCATGGGTCACGTTAGTTTTATTGACATTCAAGGGAGGTAATCATGTTTATTTTTGGGACATTTTCCCCTGCTTTCCTATAGCGGGAACTTGGCTACAGCGGGATTATTCTGCTGGGACCAAAAGTCCCTCTATAGGCATGCTCTACTGTATTACATAGCGACTACTTTGTACTTCTTATTGGTGCATTTATAACAATTAGAATTAGAAGCAGAATTATGGCTCGTCAAAGATGGAATATTTGGGAAGTAGCTGTTTACTGAACTCCAGTGATAGAATTCTGACTGCCTGCACTCACCAGCAGACAAGTCCCTGACTAATTTTCTTGTGCCACCACAAATAAAATATCTTGAAAACATAAACATAGTAAAATGAAAACACAACAGCTTTTTCATTCATTTATTAATAAAGATCAATGATTAAAAAAAAAAAGATTTTTTAATGCCTAAACACTTTGAGCATGGCAAATACAGTGAAGGTTCCGTATTATTCATAAGCACCTGAAAAGAAAAAGAATGGAAAATCATTGGATCTCTCTACCTCTATATGATCTATCCTATATGTATCCCCAGAAGAGTTCAAAGCCAAAATAAGTTTTTCTGAAAATCAATCAGTTAAATCAAGTTGAAACTACATATTCGATAGACTTACCTTTATATTTTTTAAAGGGCTAAAGCAACCATCTTCTGCCCACGGCTAGGACGGTTCCATTTTGTGTGTTATGAAGAGAAAGTAGGATCTCGGACCGGAAACAATCTAGGCAGGAGAAATAATTGGAACTCTTCTGCTTTTTGTAAATATTGTCGAATCGCATGAGACCTGAAAATGTCTCAGAGCAAAAGGGAGACCACCCATGAAATCAAATGTATATATCTCGTTCTGTGATCAAATTGTGCGAAACTTTTTGTATTGATACTAGACGCCATTCCCAGTGCAGTGGAAGTGAAAATATTGCGGGGCGAGTATAATGCCCCTTAAAAAAGGGCCCCACAACAAGGAGAAATATAGAAAAAGGCCCGGTAAAAGCCGAATATCTTTTTATATATATATATATATATATATAATGATGATGATGATGATGATGATGATGATGATATATATATATATATATATATATATATATATATATATATATCATCATCATCATCATCATCATCATCATCATCATCATCATCATCATTGCCTTTTTCACCCTGGGTCAGGGTATAGGTCACAGACAAACAGTTTCCATCCTTCTCTATCCTGAGATAACTTTTTTATCTCATTCCAGAGAGAAAACAAAAAGAGAGAGATAGAGATAAAAGAGAGAGAGAAAGAGAAAGAGAGAGAGAGAGAGAGAGAGAGAGAGAGAGAGAGAGAGAGAGAGAGAGAGAGAGAGAGAGAGAGAGGCGCGTCAGCTCAGCTGATTTTTAATCGTGAAACTGTACAGTGTTGGAATGAACCGTCCCACACTTTCCCACATTTTGTCTCGCTCTAGAATCACACGCCAAGTAACGTTGAGAACCGAGTCCCATTCTAGGTGTTACGGTAGACTTCTGTGATCAAACCTCAAAGTCTCCATTTTCACGATCAGCGGATCAAAACTCTGCAGTTTACATACGAGGTTTGCGGCGCATCGTGTTTTATTTAATTTTCGACTGATGACATCAGAGACCTGATCCGCCCAAAATTAAATGAATGATGGTGCGCAATGATCGTATTTAAAATTATTGATCCTCCAATCGTGAAAATCGGGACTTCATAGCTTTGATCCGCCGATCGTGAAAATCGGGACTTCGGGGGTTTGATCCGCCGATCGTGAAAATCGGGACTTCAGAGGTTTGATCCGCCGATAGTGAAAATCGGGACTTCAGAGCTTTGATCCGCCTTTCAAAGACACACTTTTCAGATCTAAAACGCGCTGTACATCATGTATCCCTTTCTACCAGTTAATGAGAGAATGTGAGTCAATAGCCTTTTCCAAGGAATCGACTACTGAAGTGAGGCGATAGGTAATCATTATATCAAATAATCGATAAGAATCTCTTAGGTTCATATGAATGAACAAAATTCAAAAAGATTAAACTTTTTCTTTTAAAAATAGTCCTTCAGAGTCATTGGACCCATGGAGCCGGATTTTATCCCGGTTTCTATAACGTGAAACGGACAATAGCAATTGCTCACTATCCTCTGGATAGGACGATAGTCTATCGCAAAGTACTTTTCGCCAAATCTAACAAACTTAGCTACCCATTCAATGCTAGGTGGACATCAGAGAGAGAGAGAGAGAGAGAGAGAGAGAGAGAGAGAGAGAGAGAGAGAGAGAGAGGGGGGGGGGTGTCAAAAATAATCTCGACTGCACCCGGGATCGATCTCGGTCCCTTTGCGTGTGAAGCGAGTGCTCTACCAACTAACCTTTTATGACCCCCGATTCAAAAAGAGATTCGGTTCTAACTCATCTTCAATCCGAAATAGCGATGACATCTCTATGACGCAAGTACTTATTTTGTATTACAGTTTCATAATAGTCTTATCTTGAATATTCAAGGTTTTCGTCATTGATAGTAGAAAAAAAAACAGAAAAGAGAAAATATTTTTTTATAAAAAGACCCCCCCCCCCTTCTTCAACTTCAAAAAAACCCAAAAACAAACCCCAAATAACTGAGAAAAAATACATATTTTAAAATATGAAAGATAACCCCAAAACAAATATAAGAGAAAAAAAAAGTAAAACAAATAAAGATAGAAAAAAACAATAACAATAAAAACAAAATACAAAAAAAAAAACAACAACAACAAAACAATAACACATAAACACAAACAAACAAAAATTAAAAAGAGTAAAACAAAAAGAAAAAGACTTCACTTCTAGTGTATTGTTGTGTATAATACTCGCGTTTTGACCGTAGGTACTTGGTTTGAGTCCAATTCTGGGCGTCGCAAAGTTGAGTGATTAGAGAAAGCTCGGTACTCAGATTGTTTCACCGCCTTCAGGTGTAAAACGAGTACCTAGCCGGTAACAACATTGTCTCTGTCGAAGACAAAATGTATCAGCGCCATACAGGATTCATTGTCTCTTCGTATATTTATGTTTGATGTTGCCGTTGACTTTGGTTCGGTTGTAAAGCGCAATGAGCATATCTATTCGATAGTGCGCTGTATACAAGCTCAAGCATAAAAAGGAACGAGGTTGATATCACAAGGCACTTTGTTATTGTTTTTATGAGTAGTTCTCAATAAATTCATTCAACCAGACTATGGATGCTGTGCGCTTGGCTAAGAAACTCACAACATTGACATCCGGATATATAACGAACCAACACAATAAAACAAAGAATAAAGTGTTGGTCCGTTATAGATAAAACGAAGTTGACGTCACTCAGCTCTTTGTTATTGCTTTTTGCCATCCGCGTTTATGGGTAATTCTCACTTAACTGTATTAACTAGACCAAAAACGTTCATGTTACACATAGTTTTGTGTGCTGGTTCGTTATAGATAGTTCGAAGATGACGTCACTCAAGCCTTTGTTGTTATATTATGCCATCCGCGTTTGTGAGTTATTCTCACTGAACTGTATTAACCAGACTGTGAAAGTTCATGGTTACAAATAGTTTTGTGTGTTCGTCTGTTATACTTCCGGATGGCAATGTTATGAGCTTCTTAGCCAAGCGCATACTATCTATACTTCCGGATGGCAATGTTGTGAGTTTCGTAGCCAGGCGCACAACATCTATAAACGTTCAAGGTAACATATTATAGTTTTGGTATGTTATATCTGGCTGGCGAATGTTGTGGGGTTTTTTTGTGTGTTTGTTTGGGTTTTTTTGTTGTTTTTTTTTTTGGCGAATCGCACAGCATCAATGAATTCAAGTATCTAAGTATTCAAACTAGCAACCTACTGACTCGAAATACAATTGACTAACCCACTACGCCTTCAGCCCGAGTTTCGGATAACAGAAAATGACGTGGATTGGCTATAATGCGACCATTAACCTTTCGCATCCATTGTAACAATGACACAGTGATCTGACAAAACGTTCTTTATTTAGTTTGGTCAGAAAACGTTTATCTCATAATAATAATAATAATAATAATAATAATAATAATAATAATAATAATAATAATAATAATAATAATAATAATAATAATAATAGTAATAATAATAGGATTCAATAGTCTGATGTCACGTCCGCCCAGCGACGAGCAGCTTGGTTCTAAACAAAGAAAATCGGTACCTTTTTTTCTTCATGTTGACTAGAAATTTTTCACATTGATCAGAATGTATAAAAGTCAAAACATGATTAGATTTATAATGTTTTACTCCTCTGGATACACTTTCATGCTCGTCGGATAAATATTTCATAAGGGCGTCCGCCATTGTTCCGATAGTTCAGAGCCAGTTACTATGTTACTAAGCGTCATTAAGAGGGAAGTGACGTCATGACTGTTGAAGCCCTGTGATCTCGAAAGGGGGCCCGCCGATAGTTCACTTGGCAGAGTACTAGCTTCATGCGCAAATGGAGCGAAATTGATCCCTGGTGAAGCCGAGAATTTTGTTTTCTTCTGATCCCCGCTATCCACCAATCAGTGAAGTTGTAGCTGGGCCTGTAGAAATCTGAAGAAAAATACTTTGCGATAGACTAGTGTCCTGTCAAAGGGATGGCAAGTAATTTCTCTTGTTCGTTTCTAGCAATAGAAACCGGGATAAAATCTGGCTCCATGGGCCTAATGGCTTTGAAGGATGTTTTACATCTCGAATCGACATAACGTCTGAATTAGTCATTTGGTGTCCACAAAATAACATTCATTCTTATGGATAGTGTGCACTTGGCTCATAAACTAAAAAACAATAACAAAGACCTCAGTGACGTCAACTTCGAACTATCTATAGATAGAATGAGGTTCACGTCACTCGGGTCTTTGTTATTATGTTTTTTTTTTTGTTTTTGTTTTTTTGTCATCCACGTTTATGAGTAATTCTCATTAAACTGTATTATCCAGACTATAAAAGTGTATGCTTACACAGAGATTTGTGTGTTGGTCCGTTATAATTCCGGATGCAATGAGCTTCTTAGCCAAGCGCATACTTATCTGTAAATAAAACATCGAATTAATCTGAATTCCTGGGGTTTAAATTTAAAAAAAAAACAAACACATTATACCTCAAATAGTGAGCAGAGCGGCTACTTGCTGTGTCTTCTCCCCTCTCCCTCCTCCAATCTGTTTTCTAACTTGCTTTGACTTGGAATGAGATGACTTAGTTTTGTCCAGGACCTGGCAGAGTTATTGGCTGCGAGGGAAACAGTCAAATGTATAGTTATAGTTTTGGGAGGTGACATTTCTGTTCCTAGCAGATCATCTCTCTGTTTAGTACTGTTATCTTTTTGTAGCGTAATCCCCTGTGTGGAATCCCGTACTTGTGTCTTGTGGTATGACACTCGCTTTCGGATCGGAAGGTCCTGGGTTCGAGCCTCGCGCTCGGCGCATAGTTGAGTCCTTGACTCTTTACTCACATTCTTTCACCGTACTCAGGTGTAAAATGAGTACCTGGCTGTTAACAGCCTTGTCTTGGTCCGAAAAATTGTAATTCGCCTGACAGGCGTCATTCCCGTCCTACATGTTAAATGTTGCTGTTGACCAGGGACCCCTTGTAAAGCGCTTTGAGCACATTTAGTGGATATTGCGCTATATAAAGCTCAATATTTCAATATGAGCCTTTGAGGTGATCTCAAAGTATACTCTTGAAATCTGCATCTGTTCCCTATTTAACTCTCCCCCTACCGACCATTTTCAGTATTTTCCCCCAAAAATGGCAGGCTTACCCAGCAGAAAAATTGATTTTTTAAAACTCAAACAATCTCTCTACAAAAAACTTTATCTTCTTATTAATTAAGCAAAGATCAATGTGATGTAGAAAATAAATCTGAATAAAAAATTATATATTGTGTCGTAACAATGGTGACGATTTTGCTGTTGGTGCTATGAGAGGGTTAAACCATTCCCCTTTGTCTTAACTTTTTTTCATGTGCTTTCAAACCTTTCTTACTGGCGCTGAGATAACATTACAGTGTCATAAGTGCCTTAAACCCCCTAAAAACAAACAAACAAACAAACAAACAAACAAACAAACAAACTGACTGAAATTTCACACTGAGCACTTGATCTAATAAATAATATAATTCCCTTTATTCACCCCAAGGTGAAATTTGTCTTTAGGATCTCTTCCAGAGGAAGTTGCTCAGCCGCAGTGCAGCGCCGCAAAGTGAACCAGGGCGAGGCGACTTGCTCAATGCCGCACGACGAGGCGGGTAGTCGAACTCGGTACCTTTCGGGTAAAAAGAAGTAAAAATGGTACCGCTGAGCCACGCTCTATCTTTTCCACGCCCACATAAAACTGTTGTTTTTTTTTTTTTTGCTTTTTTTTGGGGGGGGGGGGGGGGGGGGGGGGGGGGGGGGGTTTGCGGCTATGTGGTCTTGCGGTATGACACTCGCAATCGGATTGGTGGGTACAATGTTCTAGTCCCACTCTGGGTGGCGCGTGCATAGTTGAGTCGCTGAAAATGAAGGCTCTTTAAACACATTCTCTCACCCTATTATTAAGGTGTAAAATGAGTACCTTGGCGGTGTTTCTGTCAGAAAAATTGTAATATCGCATAACAGGCCTCATATATCGTCCTACATCTTAAGTGTTTCTGTTGGCTATAGACCCCATGTAAAGCGCTTTGAGTGTGTTTAGTTTATATTGCTCTCTCTCTCTCTCTCTCTCTCTCTCTCTCTCTCTCTCTCTATATATATATATATATATATATTATATATATATATATATATATATATATATATATATATTGGATCGTGTTTGATACAAATATGGTACGAAAAGTGCTCGACATGTAGTAATGGAGCGAATTATTATTAAACCGGAACCACTTCAAGAAACAACAACAGTCAACAAAACAACTCAGTCCTGACGATGGCAAATTAAGCCTGAAACATTAATGTAGACTGTCTCAAACATTGTGGTAAATATTTAAAAAGAATTATATATATATATAAATATATATATATATATATATATATATATATATATATATATATATATATATATATATATATATATATATATATATATAATCTGAAGTTGTTTTCGTGTTTTGGGAGGAAGGGGGGGGGGAGGAAGGGGGGGGGGGAGGAAGGGGGGGGAGGGGGGGGAGGGGGGGGGGTTGATTACATACATCAATTGATTAGAGTGCCATTCAACTTGTGAAAAGTTCATTCTGTTAACGGCCAGGTAATCCTTTTATACCCGAGTACGGCGAGAGAATGTGAGTAAAGAAAGAGCCTTTTACAAGGACTCTAATAATACGCCGCTCGGGACTCGAACCCAGGACCTTCCTATCCGAAGGCGAGTGCCATACAACAATAGACTACATAGCCGCACTATTGTAAACAGTTTTGTCTTTGGGAACCTTTGACGAGTTGAGAACCACATTAATCAATCGATATTTTAAGTAAAAGTTTTCTGACCCAATATAGGATTCAATAGTCTGATGTCACGTCCGCCCAGCAACCAGCAGCGTGGTTCTAAACAAAGAAATTCGGTACTTTTTATTCTTCATGCTCGCTAGAACCTTTTCACATGTCATGTGATAAAAATGTATAATAGTCAAAACATGATCAGATTTATATTGTTTTTCTACTCTGGATACACTTTTATGCTCGTCGGAGAAGTATTTCATAAGGGCTTCCGCCATTGTTCCAATAGTTTAGAACCAGTAACTAAGTCACTATGCGTCATTACGAGAGAAGTGACGTCACGACTGTTAAAAACTATTGGTAAAAAAAGGCGTTGTGTCAGTGGACGACCGGGTGATCCCAGATAAGCTTATAGAAAATAACTGGGTCATCAAATACGTAAATCGGTGCACACAAGGCAGGGGAGAATGAACCTTTGCCGTACTCCGGAAAAACCCATATTTTAAAATTTTTTGCCAGAAAACTCGTCCTTTAAATATCGATCGATTTAAATGACTCTCACCTTGGTAAAAACTACCAAACCTGAGACTGAAGGAAGAATTCTAGAAGTCTCAGGTTTTAGAGTTGTTGCCAAGATGAGGGTCATTTAAATCGATCGATAACTGAAGGACGAGCTTTCTGGCCAAATTTTGAAATATGAGTTTTTCCAGAGTGTCGTTGTTTTACCAGTTACCTGTCGTACTTTGGAAAGTCACATATTTAAATATTTAGCCAGAAAACTCGTCCTTCAAATATATATTATATCGATTTAAATGACCCTTATCCTCGAATAAAATATCTTTCAAACCTGGGACTATGGAATATTTCGCGAAGTCTCAGGTTTGAGATTTTTTTTCATTTTTGGCCAAATTGAGGTTCATTTAAATCGATTGATATTTGAAGGAAGAGTTTTCTGGCCAAATATTAAGTATCTGTTTTTTTTTCAGAATACGCCTGTTGACTGGTTGGTTAACTGTATATTTTAAGCCCATAGAAATTTTAGCAGTCAGTCATAATATAATACGGAGCAGCAAGCTTTCAAATATTTAAATCTCAAAAAGGTGTGAATATACATTACTATATTATTATATTATAGAAATAACGAAATTGATGTCCCTCATCAGCTCTTTGTTATTGTTTTTATTTTTCGACAGCCATTTTGGTGATTAGTTCTCACTAAATTATATTCATCAGACTATTAAAAAAAACGTTCAAGGTTACTCATTGTTTCGTGTGTTGCTGGTACGTTATATGGCGCTGGCGGATGTTGTGAGTATTTTACCTTAATCCATAGCATCAATAGCAGTATTTAACAGTCATACGAATAACACGACATTCACCACATTCTGGTATCGTGCTGAAATGAACCAAATATCGGAAAGTTGATTTAAAGTTTAATTCACTAAATCCTAGATATTTTCAAGACCTTTTAAATTTGGAAAAAAATATATATATTAAAAATGAGCATGTGCATAGATAGTTTTTTTTCAACTACCATTAACATGTATATAATTTGACTCAGAAAAATATAATAAATAGGCATGGGGTAAAAGTTGCCCGGATAAACTGCGGATATAGTCGGTGTTAGGGTTGAGTGAGTTAAAAGATTCGAAATTCGAAATTTTAGATTTCATCTCATAAATAGGAAAAGTAGTGAACAAAGATCAACGCATACATTTCACGCCTGTTTCTATTCTACCCGTGTTTCTCTTTATAGTAACAATAATAATAATAATAATAATAATAATAATAATAATAATAATAATAATAATAATAATATATAATATAATAATAATAATAATAATAATCATAATCATAATAATAATAATAATAATAATAATAATAATAATAATAATAATAATAATAATAATATTGATAATAATAATAATAATAATAATAATAATAATAAGTTTATTTCTATAGCGTCCAATCCCGTTGATAAAACAGCTCCAGGCGCACACAATTGTAAAACATCATTATAAACATACTAATTGTATACACACATATTTATACAAGCGCGCAAACACACACACAGACACACATACCATCCCAACGACAGAAACATTCACCAAAACGTGCATATGCATACAGAGACCAAAAAGAGCTGTTAACATGAATTTGATTCAATAGTCTGATGTCATGTCGCCCAGCAACGGCGGCCATCGTGGTTCTAAACAAAGGAAATCGGTACTTTTTATATTTCATGCTGGCTAGAACTTTTCTTTTGTTTTGTGTCAGAATATATAAAAGTCAACACATTATGATCATATTTATAATGTTTTTCTCCTCTGGATCCACTTTTATGCTGGTCGGAGACATATTTCAGAAGGCCATCCGCCATTGTTCCGATAGTTTAGAGCCAGTTACTAAGTTACTATGCGTCATTACGAGGGAAGAGATGTCATGACTGTTGAAGGATATTATTGAATAAAAAATCATATCAGGAGGGACATTTAACAATAATGGCAGATGAAGATGCCACACCAAATTTGATGCGGTGCTATAGATAGAATGAAGATGACGTCACTCAGGTCTTTGTTATTGTTTTTTGCCATCCACGTTTATGAGTACGTCTCACTAAACTGTATCAACCATACTATAAAAGTTCATGGTTACACATAATTTTGTGTGTTGATCCGTTATACTTCCGGATGGCAATGTTTTGAGCTTCTTAGCTAAGCGCATACTATCTATAGATTCATATTCCGCTCAATTTGGCACTCCTCCATTACCTACCGAACGCTTCTTTTTGTTTATAGATAGTTCGAAGATGACGTCACTCATGTCTTTATTATTGTTTTTTTGCCATCCGTATTTATAGATAGACTGCGCTTGGCCAAGGAGTTCACAACATTGCCATCCGGAAGTATAACGGACCAACACACAAACTCTGTGTAACCATGAACTTTTATAGTCTGGTTAATACCGTTTAGTGAGAACAACTCACAAACGCGGATGGCAAAAACAATAACAAAGGCCTGAGTGACGTCATCTGCATACTATCTATTAGTAAAGCTCACTGAACTGTATTAATCCGACCATAAACGTTTATGGATACACAGAGCTTTGTGTGTTGGTCCGTTATACTTCCGGATGGCAATGTTATGAGCTTCTTAGCCAAGCGCATACTATCTATAGATAGTATGCGCTTGACTAAGAAGCTCACAACATTGCCAGAAGTATAACGGACCAACACACAAAACTATGTGTAACCTTAAACGTTTATAGTCTGGTTAATACAGTTTAGTGAGAATTACTCATGAACGCGGATGTCAAAAAGCAATAACAAAGACCTGAGTGACGTTAACGTCGTTCTATCTATATTCCACGATTTTTCCATAAGAAGACGTTCCGAATATTTCTCTGTCGTCAATATGGTATTTTTAGTATTGTATTTGATTATATGAGTTTTGTTGTTGTTGTTGGTTAAAGAAGGGTTTTGATCCCGAAACGTTCCCTGTTTTGTTTTGATATGTGATTTTGTTCTTCTTTTATTGAAGCTGTTATATTCATTTTTGTTTACTACTTTTTTAAAAACTAGATCTCATATTTTTGACTATAAATTTATTTTTTAGTATCTAAACCCAGTGCTGCCAAGCCTAAAGGAAGGAAATGTGTAATTTTGATTGGAAAAAAGTGTAATTTTGACTGGATGAAGGTATAAGTTTGAATTTTTAAAAGGTGTACTTTTGACAGGAAAAAGGCGTAATTTTGACTGGTAAAAGGTGTCATTTTCACTGGTAAAAAGGTGTAATTTTGACTGGAAAAAGGTGTCATTTTGACTGGTAAAAAGGCGTAAATTTGATTGGAAAAAGGTGTAATTTTGATTGGGAAAAAGTGTAATTTTGACTGGACAAAGGTATAAGTTTGAATTTTAAAAAGGTGTACTTTTGACAGGAAAAAGGCGTATTTTTGACTGAAAAAAGGTTTCATTTTGACTGAAAAAAATGTAATTTTGACTGGAAAAAGGTGTAATTTTGACTGGAAAAAGGTGTAATTTTGAATCGAAAAAGGTGTAATTTTGAATCGAAAAAGGTGTAATTTTGAATCGAAAAAGGTGTAATTTTGAATCGAAAAAGGTGTAATTTTGAAGAAAAGTTATTGCTCAAAACAAAGGCATTTATTAATAAACGTATATCACCACAATCATTTGCAATCGCCATTGGAAGATTCTTCTCCACAATAAACGCTTTGAGCTTGTTGATGAAAGGGCTAAGGCGCTATATAAAAACCATATATTATTATTGTTATTATTATCATCATCATTATTATTATTATTATTATTATTATTATTATTATTATTATTATTATTATTATTATTGTTATTATTATTATCATTATTATTATTATTATTATTATTATTATTATTATTATTATTATTATTTATTATTATTATTATGAACAACTTATATTCAATAACACTTTTGGTTTAGGCGTCGGAAAAACAAGATAAGCTGGAAGTGGATTATGTAATAACAGCTGTCTCCCGATATCAATGAGACCAAATTCCGGACGAATTAATATTTGCTAAAATCACCCACACGACATTGATGCCGACAAAAAGGCGTAATGTGGAACACACCAAAAAAGTATTAACGCGTAATTTTATATAAAACATCGTAATAATACGCCTTTTTGGCGTATAGTTGGCAGTTCTGTAAACCAGCTCCACATAATACCGTTTGGAGACGATGGTAACTTAACACTTTTCTTACCAGCCATTTTCAGAATTTTCCCCAAAACTTCACAACCACCCAATACAAAAAAAGACATTTCTTACTCAAACAGAAAAGCAACAAGCACATTCTATACATAATATTGTTCGTCAATATGGGCTCTATTACAGAATGTCAAGATTCTCTAGCTACAGCATAAAGAAAGGAAATTTTGATGACAAAAGTGACGGTTGCATCGTAACAAATGTGACAATTTCCAATAGGTGGTAAGGAGAGGGTTAAAAGAAATAAAAATATCCTAAAATTATATATATATATATATATATATATATATATATATATATATATATATATATATATATATATATATATATATATATATATATATATACTTGCGATCAAAAGAAAGTATACAAATTTAAAATCGTCGTTACTTTTTTATCCGTTGACGTAGGCTAATGATTTTCCACTGAGTTGTTTAACATTAGCCTATCTGTGAACCACGTTGCGTACGTGCTAAAATAACCTTTTAGTCCCTTACTGTGGACAGGAAGTGTGTAGATTAATTTTTTGGTCATCCGTGTCTTCTTGAACTATTTTCAAGGCAGGAAAACACGATACAAAATACCATCCATTAATCTACGCGATGCCACTACTTAGTTTGGTCATCTTCAAACTATGCAGTCTGTGACCAATGTCGCAAGAATGTTTAATATCACAAGGAAAACTGTATATTCCTTAGTCGATCGATTTGAAAAAAACACAAACGGTGTAATGGACCGAAATCGAACTGGCAGACCACGAGTAACAACACAAGGTGACGACCGTTTTATACGCACCCTACATCTACAGGATCGTTTTAGGACGGCGACTGAAACTGCGCTAGAGTTCCCAGGTACACGAATTAGTCAACACAATGTTCGTTGCATACTTAGAGAGCATGATATTATCGCATACGTCCGTTGATGCGACAACTTCTTAAGAGCACATCACCGGTTGGCCCGTCTTCAGTGACCCCGTGCTCATCTGCGCTGGACAATGCATGCGTGGTCATTTGTTCTCTTCTCAGATGAATCTTTGTGATTGGAAGAGTGACGGTAGATTACGTTGTTACCGAAGATCACACGAGTGATTTCACGATTCTTGTGTCCTGGAATCCCCAAACAGAGGATATGGACAAGTGATGGTGTGGGGTGGAATAAGCAGAGACTATAGGAGACCTCTAGTCCAAGTAAATGCATCCCTAACCGGTACAATGTACATCCAGCACATTTTACAACCCCATGTTATTCCATTGTTTCATGAATATCCTAAATTTTCACTTCAACACGACAATGCACCATCCCATCAGGCTAATGTAACAAGGGATTTTATAGCAGCAAATAATGTGAACGTTATCAGCCTGCAATATCCCCCGATCTAAATACGATAGAACATATGTGGAACATAATCGGCCGCCAAGTTCATTCATTAGGCCCGCAAAATGAACAACAACTGTTCCACGCCATAAGAACAGCTTGGGATAACATTCCTCAACACCAACTGGCCAGATTGACCAATTCCATGCGTAGGAGATGCAATGCTGTGATGGGAGCGAACGGGGGACATACTCGTTACTGATTGAATTAGATTCACCTTCACTTCAAATGAAATGAACGCAAGTAATTTTATTAACATGTCATTGTTTGTCAACATTATAGTGTATGTTTTGACTTGTTACTTCCCTTTTTGAAGATCATGTTTTAAAAAGTCTATGTTGCATACAAGATCAACCATAAACGTTGCAAATTCTAACAAAATGTAAGAGAAATGATAATACTATGATTACACATATGTTTTAAATAAACCAGAACAATATTTCATACCAATTCTGTAGGTAAAACAAGTGTATACATTCCTTTGATCACTTGTAATATATATATATATATATATATATATATATATAATATATATATATATATATATATGTATATATATATAAATATATATCACAGCCCTCATCGACAAGGGTTTTGAACTCCAGTCATTTTTGGCCTGATTTTATTCTAGTATATTTGTTAATCCGCTTTGTCTGACACTAAAGCATACACACGTGTTCAGATTTTTAAAAATTGTTATCTTGCATCGAGTGTCCACGTCTTACACACATTTCCAAAGCAGAAATTCTCCAAGTGCCGCCGCGTTCAATGGATTGATAAGCAAATTATATTATAATCGTATAATAATATTATAATAGTAATATATGACTATACTTAACTAGTTTAACCTTATTAGATAAACCGCAGACCGTCCTTTGCATTGTTCGAGAGCTGGAAGATAAGAATTTGTGACAGTTTAACCACGGGCCACTTTTGTCAATGCTCGGATCTACACGGCCGGCGACAGCTTGGTCTCTTTGATCAGTTTTAGTGCTGGCGACAGTCGTGACAAGTGAAAGGTAAGTTTACAAATTAAATAATATTATAATATATAGCTATAAACAAAAAAATGAATATAAGAGCTTCAAAAAAAGAACAAAATACCACACATGGAACATTTCGGGCTCAAAACCCTTCTTCAGCCAACAACAAAAAACAATAAAGACATAAATACATTACTAAATTCCAGATAGACGACAGAGATGATACTTTGGTCCTCTCTGTAGAAAAAGCTTGGAAAGTAAACCTTTCCAAGATTTTCCTACAGAGAGGACCTAAAAAAAACACCTCTGTCGTCTGTCTGGAATTTAGTAATGTATTTATGTCTTTATTGTTTTTTTGTTGTTGTTGTTGGCTGAAAAAGGGTTTTGAGCCCGAAACGTTCAGCGTTTGGTATTTTGTTCTTTTTTTTTTGACGCTCTTATATTCATTTTTGTTCATTACTTTTTACACTCCACATTTTCTAGCAGCCTAGTATCGCTTTGACTTATACTTATAATAATATAAAGCTGAAGAACCCGCATTGTACACTTATCTATTCTGATTATTAAACAAGCAAAAAAGACTGTTGTATAACATTAACATAGATCGAGAGCAATATGCATATATTGACAACATTTTTCGTTGGTTTGAGAGTATTTCAATTATAACAATGAGCCCTTTATAATTCGGGTTATCAGACCTGCAAATAAGTATACGTCGTTCGAGACGAATGTTTTGAGCCATCAACGATCAAAATCAGTACGTAATGAAGTATCTACGTAGGTGCCCGCAAATGCACCTGGCAACATATTTTCACTGTAAAATTAACATGAAAACATTATATTCAGGTTTCTATATACCCGATCATTTTCCCCAGAAAATGATATACTCATCTGAGAAGCGATTGGTAAAATTATTATTAAGTTTGAAAAAATGTGCGTTACCCCGTACAGACAGTATGCGCTTGCCTAAGAGACTCACAATATTGCCATCCGGAAATATAACGGACCAAAACACAAAACTATGTGTAACCTTGAACTTTTATAGTCTGGTTAATACAGTTTTGTGAGATTTATTCAAGAACATGGATGGCAAAAAGAAATAACAAAGACCGGAGTGACGTCAACTTCATACTATCTATAGTTTTGTGAGATTTACTCATAAACATGGATGGTAAAAACAATAACAAGGACCTGAGTGACGACAACTTAATACTATCTATAGATAGTATGCGGTTGGCTAAGAAGCTCATAACATTGCCATCCGGAAGTATATGGGACCAACACACAAAACTGTGTGTATCCATGAACGTTTATAGTCAGGTTAATACAGTTCAGTGAGCATTACTCATAAACGCGGATGGCAAAAAACAATAACAAAGACCTGAGTGACGTCATCTTCGAACTATCTATAGAAGGAACATAATTGACGTCATTCAGCCCTGTTATTTTTCTTAAGCCAGCCATTTTTATGAGCGGTTCTCACTAATAAATTATATCAATCAGACCAAAAACGTTCATGGTTACACATAGTTTTGTGTGTTGGCCGGATGGCAATGTTGTAAGTCTATTTTTGATAAACACACAGCATTTATATCAATCTGTAGAGAGAAAAAAAATAGTTATAAAATCTTAAGATTTACCATTAATTTTGTTCCCGTTGGCAACAATTTAACATGGGCTGTAGGGGACAATTGCGTCACCTCGCTTCAAAACGGTATTAAATCGGGATGACTAATATACTGAAAATTAAATTTGTATCCAGAAATATCAGACTTGCGTTCAGTTTATAAACTTTATTGAGGAGAATGACTATCATATTTCAGGTTCCTAAATACCAGTAATTTATATTGTTGTCCAGTTTCACTTTAATTTGACTTTTTAGCATCTGGTCTATCCCGACATAATACCGCTTTGAGACGTTGGGTCACAATTTTGACCCCCAACACAATAGACACCTAGATAACCACGCCTCTCGGACAGTCGTCATAATATAAACAATGGCAGTGATTGGTTAACATAGCAAACTACACAGGTTTTACTATCGATGGTATGTGTCTTAGTAAAATACCCACTGTTGTTCTACCTCTTGATATATAGATAGTATGCGCTTGGCAAAGAAGCTCATAACATTGCCATCCGGAAGTATAACGGACCAACACACAAAACTGTGTGTAACCATGAACGTTTACCCTCCTTCAGCACTAGGACAAAACTGTCCCGGGACAAATTTGTCCTGTCCCAATGGAGAAAACTTCTATTCAAAAAGGGTTCCGCACTAGGACAGGACTGTCCCAGGACACACCTGCGCGAATGCATTATTTTTTAATTTTTACAAGACTCAAAAGTTTTTTTGTAGGCAATTGCAACTGTAATAATTCACATTTTATGAATCAACATAAGATACGACATGACGACAATGATTTTTTACACTGTACAATGGGATTTGTTTACATAAGATTTATATAATCATGAAATATTCTTATAGCAAAAGTAATATTATTGCTACTGCTACTACTACCACTACCAATACCACGACTACGACTACGACTACTACTACTACTACTACTACTACTATACTACTACTACTACTACTACTACTACTACTACTACTACTACTACTACTACTACCACTACCACTACCACTACCACGACTACGACTACTACTACTACTACTACTACTACTACTACTACTACTACTACTACTACTACTACTACTACCACTACCACTACACTACTACCACGACTACGACTACTACTACTACTACTACTACTACTACTACTACTACTACTACTACTACTACTACTACTACTACTACCACTACCACGACTACTACTACTACTACTACTACTACTACTACTACTACTACTACTACTACTACTACTACTACTACTACTACTACTACTACTACTACTAGTAATGGATGAAATAGAGGTTGCATATTTCTGTGCTTTACCACGTGGAAAAAAAAGACAAATTGAAAGAGAAAACAATATTGGGTGCATCCTTTAATGACCCAAAGATTGCTCAAGGGTCAATTCCGTAGACTCTATGGTGATCTCCGATCTTATCTTAAAATGACTTTCTTGGAATCACCTCATTTTACCCAGGTGCAAATGAGTACCAGTTCGCTGATGAAAGTAATCTTTGACGGACTAGCATCATTCAAGAGGATAATAGAAAGTCAGCATGCTTCGTACCCGAAAGGCATCAGTTGATTAAGTCACCTCGCCTAGCTCAATTTGCGGCGCTGCACTGCGGCTGACGCCTGGTTATACCTTGTCCTAGCTAAATTTGCGGCGCTGCATTGCGCCTAACGCCCGGTTTTCCAGTCTTACCTTGGAATAGACCCTCGAGAAAAATTTCCCCTATGGGATGAAAAAATGAATTTTATTATTTTAAATTTTAAACTGTTATCTGTCTGCTCAACGCCACAGAAACATGGATAAGTTCCGGATTTATAAGCTTAGGAGGCAAGATGGCCTATGGTTAGCGCGTTGTACTCTGGACTCAGAGGTTCTGTGTTCGATTCCGACCGAAGCCAACTTGTACTTTCTAGAGCAAGAAAATTTACTCCAATCACTCACTCCATTCAGGTGTAAAAGGGTACCTGTCAAGCTGGGATAGTAATCTGCGATAGACTACAGACTAGCGTCCCGTTCAAAGGTTTTCAAACAAATACGTTAATTGTCCGCTTCACGCTATTGAAACCGGAATAACTCCTGCACCATTGGCTACAAGGCTCTAAAGGACTTAATTTGTTTTACAATGAGTCCAAGTGGCTCAGAAGGACTAACTTATAAATATTTTCATTGAGAATTCCCGAAATAAATAACGATAAAGATAATTGATCCCACAAGTTATCGAATAGATGTGCGACCGGTTTTAGACACGTTACTGCTGTGTCACAAAGTGTGACACTTCTTAAATTATATTTATAAACATACGTTTTTAAATTGCCGAAAATATTTATGTTGCTATGCCTTCTTTACGTGGTTTCATCACATAGAATTATTTTTTGAATTGTTCTTGCTTTTTTATATTCAGAATTGAAATAAATAAATAAATTATAACTGTGAAATTGAATGTAAGCTTCAGTTTAATATACGAAAACAGATAAAAATGGATGTTTCGGGTTTCCCCTTCATCAACAACACATGATGAATTAAAAACTACAGACGAATGAGATAATGTGGTAGTGGCGTTGTTAAGATGCATAAACAAAAACATTGATGGGCAGGAAATTGTATGCTACTTTGTGAGGAAGCGCGAATTAAAACAGAGCAATAGAAATTTATAAAAGGTGCGTACTTAATTATGTCAAAAGAGGGGAGGCGGGGAGGAACTGTGTAATGCAGTATAGAAAGTGAACCAAAATAAAGTGTGGACTATTGTTGGAAAATAAATACAATGGAATTGGAAATAAATACAAAATATAAGGGATGTAGGTATTAATATATTAGTGGCATTAGCCACAGCAGAAGCAACAGTAGTAGTAGTAGTAGTAGTAGTAGTAGTAGTAGTAGTAGTAGTAGTAGTAGTAGTAGTAGTAGTAGTAGTAGTAGTAGTAGGAGGAGGGATGCAGAAAATAAAGACAGGCATTTCAATTTTGACACGGCGCCGCCAAGTCTGGGACTTTTTTTGTCCTAGTGCGGAAGTCTGCTATATTTTTCTACTATCACAAACGATATGAACACGGGACTGGGACAGTCCTGTCCCGTTGATTTTGTAGCATTTCACAACGGCTTGGGACACAACGGGACTGTTTTGTCCCGTCCCAATAGGTGCGGAAGATCTCTCTAAATTCTATATGTTACAGATTTGGGACAGGACTGTCCCGGGACAGTCCTGTCCTAGTGCGGAAGAGGGTTTATAGTCGGGTTAATACAGTTCAGTGAGCATTACTCATAAACGCGGATGGCAAAAAAACCCCAATAACAATGACCTGAGTGACGTCATCTTCGAACTATCTATAGAACCAACACAGAAACTATAGATAGAATGAAGTTGACGTCACTCGGGTCGTCGCTATTGTTTTTTGCCATCCGCATTTATGAGTTATTATCACTAAACTGTATTAACCAGACTATAGACGTTTAAGGTAACACACAGTTGTGTGAGTTGGTTCGTTATATTTCCGGATGGCACTGTTGGAGATTCTTAGCCAAGCGCATATCTTTCTGTAATCTTAAACGTTGATAATCGGCTCGAGAAAATCGTGTGATAACTAGTCATCATTTGGAGGTATAAAAACAATAACAATGACCAGAGAAAGGACAATTTCATTGCCAATACTCTTCAATAGTCGTAACGTCACTTCCTTCCTAATGACGCATGGTAACTTAGTAACACTGGCTCTAAACTATCGGAACAATGGCGGACGCCCGTATGAAATATTTCTCCGGCGAGCTTAAAAGCGTATCCAGAGGGAAAATTCCATAAAGTTGATCTTGTTTTGACTTTAACACATTTTGATCACAAGGCATATGAAAAGTTCTAGCCAGCATGAAAAATAAAAAGTAATGATTTTTTTTGTTTAGAACCAAGATGGCCGCCGTTGCCGGGCGGCGTGACATCAGACTACTGAATCCAATTCCATTCACATTATTGTTCATAAACAACAAACCATGTTTGTCCGAGCACGTTTGAAGGTGTTTCACAAATTCCATGTTTTGATTGGTCAAAATTCTTCTGGTAAATTTTTAACAGAATATTTTGCGGTGCCGCCTCTCTGTCGTAAACGCGCCGGCAAGCTGCTGTATTAAAATGTCACTCGTCAAGCCGTCATTCCTATAGATAGAACGAAGTTGACGTCACTGAGTTCTTTGTTATTGTTTTTTTTTCCATCCGCGTTTATGAGTAATTCTCACTAAACTGTATTAACCTGACTATAAACGATCATGGTTACACAAAGTTTTGTGTGTTGGTCCGTTACACTTCCGGATGGCAATGTTGTGAACTCCTTAGCCAAGTACTTAGAAGTTGGCTAAGAAGTTCACAACATTGCCATCCGGAAGTATAACGGACCAACACAAAATACTGTGTGTAACCATGAACTTTTATAGTCTAGTTAATACAGTTTAGTGATAATCACTCATAAACGCGGATATAGATAGTATGCGCTTGTCTAAGAAGCTCATAACATTGCCATCCGGAAGTATAACGACCAACACACAAAACTGTGTGTATCAATGAATGTTTATAGTCGGGTTAATACAGTTCAGTGAGCCTTACTCATAAACGCGGATGGCAAAAAACAATAACAAAGACCTGAGTGACGTCATCTGCATACTATCTATACAATAACAAAATACAATAACAAAGGCTTGAGTGACGCCATCTTCGAACTATGTATACTGGGGCTGTGATTAATAAGTGAATGAATCCCGGGTTCAGCGATGACAGTCCTCGAATAGTAGGAATCGCTAAAATTGCCTCCCTGATCAAATGTATTCATTTATACTTCGTAATATTCGTCCATGATTGTGCAACATTTAACATGCGGAGGAAGAGATGTGACATCTGTTAGAAGTTAATACAATTTTTTTTCCGACAAAGACAATGCTGTTTGTGGCCAGGTACTCATTTTACACCCGAGTGTGGTGAGAGAACGTGAATCAAGGACTCAAGCTTAAGTTTTAACAGAAAAAGCACACTCACTAGTATGTCGAGAGTTTATTAAAGACGATATTCGAAATGGCCTCTTTTGTGTCCCACACATGTGCGTTATCTCCTGATGATAATCTGATGTGTAGATCTCTCACAAAGCTGCGGGTCAATAACCTTTACTACTTGTTCCACTCGATGTCTCAGTTCATGAAGACTTGAGAATTTTGCACTTGACATTTATAGGGAATGAGATTAGCGGAAGAGTAGCGTCCCTCGATTGGACGTCACCCATAGTTTGTGACGTCACCGGCGGAAAAGTTATTAGAGAGTGAACGTCATGTTGGTTGTGCGCATGCGTCTCTCATCCTCGCTTTGGACGAGAGACGCATGCGCACAACCAACATGACGTTCTCTCTCTAATAACTTTTCCGCCGGTGACGTCACAGACTATGGGTGACGTCCAATCAAGGGACGCTACTCTTCCGCTAATCTCATTCCCTATTGGTCTTTTAAATAATCCCAAAGAGAAAAAAATCCATGGGTTTCAAGTTGGGGATTTCTCCTCCACAGAATTTCGAACTCTTGCAACAATTTCGTCAGTGCGCGCTCTTTTGAAGATGCTAACCCCCTCCTTTGAATGGCTTCCCGAGAGAAAGCCATTTTGCCTAAAACTTTTTCACACCGTCCTCTGATTGCCTTGACAGACGGTCCATCCCATTTCAACTTTCTTTTTCTTCCATTAAGGCCAAAGCTTCAGTCTGAAGATTGTATGGCCGTCTTTTCAGTAACAGAGGTTTTAGGGGGAAACAGGGAGCGATCTTTCGAAGTCATCAGTCGAAAGAGCTTGCTTACTCGTGATTGGGATCAATTCGGTATTCCCTACAAAATTCAAGTTAACTTTATTTATTTGTTGACTTCAGATCTCGTATCTTTCAACACAAAATGCTTTTTCTGATGATGTCCAATACATGGTTAATTAAATGTGTCGGTAATTTTTACAATAACAAAAACATTGTGACGCATGGCTTCTGTATGATCATAATATTTACTTCCTTTCAATTTTGGTGTAAAATGGTTCATAAAAAAATGAAATTATAGAAAATTTGGTGAGGGATTTAAAGTTTGAAGCAGTGGGGATATCACACTAGTCACCATTTGAATCTATCAGCGCCATTAAGGATAAAAAAGTCTATGATATTCAGAATTTGAAATACCGCGAAGGCTCACAGACTCAGCTTTTTCCTACATTCTAGCACTGTAGCCACGTTTTAATAGAGTTTTAAATACGTTTTTGTTTTACATAACAAGAAACAACAATGATCTTCGATATCATATTGTATATTCAAGTAAACAATTACAACAGAAAACAATCTCTCACCCTTTCAGTTTTAGC